>NW_015597055.1:0-383 GCF_001515605.1 Sinocyclocheilus anshuiensis | reverse complement strand
CTGGCTAAACCGACCGTCTGCTAGCTGCCTCACGTCACAGAAATCGGTTAATTCACAGCACATAGAGATTCTTTCACCTCGATATCACACTATAGAGACTGTGTCTCTTCTCCGAACTAGAAAATACAAAAAACGTCCAAACCAATTTAAAAACTGTAAATTCTAATCCTTGCTACAAGTATGGTAGAACCATACAAAAGACTACCACAGTCTTTTTTACCACAAAACACTGCTTTGTAAGTAATCTTCCTGATTTATCTCAATTCATCAGCATATCTAATAGCTCAGAAAAACTTGATGTAACAGAAACTATGGACTCTCTCTTTTCTAGCACTTTGGATACGGTTGCTCCTTTACGCTTAAGGAAGATTAAGGAAAACAGT
>NW_015597054.1:0-383 GCF_001515605.1 Sinocyclocheilus anshuiensis | reverse complement strand
TCTAAATGCTTTTAATATGAATTCTAATAGGGTAAATATTGATTTTGCTAAACTTTAAAAAATTAAAATATAATAAATAAAATACACACACATAGTGTGTAGTGTGTGTGTGTGTGTGTATGTACGTATGTATGTACAGTATGTGTATATCTCCTTCTCTGTCTTCACTATAACATACATAAATGAAAAATACTTTTTTGTTTTATTTAACTTTTTTTTTAACATTTAAAAAAAATTAATTTTATTTATTCACTTGTTTTTTTGTTTATTTATTCAAAATAAATTTTTTGATGTCGTCTCAGACTTTTAGACCCCATTGCATATTAAGATTTTAATTATTCTTTCTAATTAGAAGAGGTCATTTCAGATGGGGATTTATTCAT
>NW_015597053.1:0-383 GCF_001515605.1 Sinocyclocheilus anshuiensis | reverse complement strand
AGTATCGGGCCCGATACCGATACCAGTATCGGTGCATCCCTAATTGCAATAACATCATTGGATTGTGATTGAAATCCGACTTTTTTTTTTCTTTTTACAAAGGAGTTCACATGTTCAGTGTTACAAGTGTTACAGGTTTGTGCCTTAGAAGTAGTGCAAAAACTTTTGTTTGATTTAAATTTTTCTCAATACTAAAACTTTGTTTATTTCCAGGTTTAAATGAATAAAAAAAATCCAAATCAAATCAGATTTATTTGAAAAAGTATTTATTAAAAATTAATTCATTTTTTTGTTGTTTTTTTATGTTTTTATGTTTTGAAAGAAGTCTCTTATGCTCACCAAAACTGCTTAATATGTTTGTTGAAACAGTGATACTTTTCTTT
>NW_015597052.1:0-383 GCF_001515605.1 Sinocyclocheilus anshuiensis | reverse complement strand
TTTCTCAGGTCGTGTTAATTTTACTCTGGAGTTCGAGAGAGCATTACGAGTGTTGGATGGAGCGGTTGCTGTGTTTGATGCTTCTGCTGGAGTAGAGGTTTGGCAGAAATTATTTGTGAACATAATAAATCATAAGTAAATTATTAATTATATTAATGTATATGAATTATTATTGTATTTGAATTAATAATACAATTAATTGTAAAGCCAAAATATTTTCTGTGAATATATCTATATATATATAGAGAGATATAATTGTTTATAATAAGGTGTTTTTGACATGAATTTCAGGCTCAAACCATGACTGTGTGGCGGCAGGCAGAAAAACATAAAATCCCATGTGTGTGTTTCCTAAACAAGATGGACAAGCCTGCAGCTAGGTT
>NW_015597051.1:0-382 GCF_001515605.1 Sinocyclocheilus anshuiensis | reverse complement strand
TCTGGGGAACTGTCGTAGGTGTTTCATCCTGTCAAGTCTCTTGGCTTTGTTCTCAGAAAGCCTTTCTATTCACCACATAAGAAAAGAAAAACAATTCCTTGTGTGTTTTGGGCCTCTTCATTTCATACCAAAAGTCTAGATGCGCTTGAGTGCTTGTAGTGAGATTGTGTGTTGAAGTTAAGCAGCATTGGCTTTTGCACTTTTTACTTCGATTTGTAAATAAAACAACTTGATTAATGGAGCACGTTTTATAAGAAAACACTATTTCTACTTCAAAATTTCATGTTTAATTCAATGTGTTACTTGTGTTCAATGTGTTAGCCATTTCTGAGTGAAAATTGTTTCACCATCAATATATATATATATATATATATATATATTC
>NW_015597050.1:0-383 GCF_001515605.1 Sinocyclocheilus anshuiensis | reverse complement strand
ATTATTATTATCATCATCTATGTTACATTTATGTTTGTACCATAAATTTATTTCTGTCTATTAAATCTGTTGCAGGTGGGAGAAACAGTTTTAAATGTGTTAAAGTGTGCTAAATTTTAATCAGTACCATCAGCGGATCTGCTGATGAATAAGATAAAAAATAAGATCATTTCTGCTCCCATGACAGGAAGTCATGTCAGTTGCTTAGTAGTTTCTTACATGTTTTTTTTTTAGAAGTCGGTGGTCTCTGGAAGGGTGTGTTCTGTTACTTCATAAGTTTTAAGAAGTGTATAAAGGAACACAGTGCTATTTTAACTTTGAAGTAGTTTCCTTAGTAGAGCTTATGTTCTACTCATTTTGTGAAGCTCAGAATATTCATATAT
>NW_015597049.1:0-383 GCF_001515605.1 Sinocyclocheilus anshuiensis | reverse complement strand
TCATAGATATTTGAAGCTTTAATATACTGTTCTTGTGGATTCACTCTTGTTAATGAAAATGCAATGGCTTTACAATGTCATGCCATAATCCCGCAGTACATATATATAATTTTCTCTTTTTTTTCAGACCACTGTGCTATATTTCATTAGAAAAAGACTGAAAAACAAAAATACAAAAGCAATTTATAGGACATTTCTCACAAAATGTGCACAGCTTCTTTTTTTTTTCATCCCTCTGAGAAATGTATGGCTTTATGCTGACCATTAAATAAATGAGAAATTATCCAATTTTGTTCACGGTGCTGCAAAAAAGCATGACACATCAGCAATCACAACGTGTACATTATGCGAAGCAGTACGAAATAGCATGAATTGATTATGTT
>NW_015597048.1:0-383 GCF_001515605.1 Sinocyclocheilus anshuiensis | reverse complement strand
AGCAGAGGCAAATGGGGGCCTTCTGACATATCTGGGATATTGTAAATAAGTTTGAGCTTTGAGATCGCCAAGCACCTAAAGTATTACAACACAGAGGATCAGCCATGAATAAATCATACTTCCTCAAGCACAATGAAGTTCTGAGAGGGATCTCTGCTAACACTCCTGGTAAAGAACATAAGCAATTATGCCAACTCAAAGCTGCAGACAATGAACATGTTTTCTTCACTGACACATTCCTGTCGGACTGCTCTATCTATCAGTACACAAAGGAACACATTTCTTGTTGTTAGAACACAATATTCCTAAAAGGAAAATTAATTGATACAGTAAAACAGCTATATACAGTGGGTACAGAAAGTATTCAGACCCCCTTCAATTTT
>NW_015597047.1:0-375 GCF_001515605.1 Sinocyclocheilus anshuiensis | reverse complement strand
GTGTGTGTGTGTGTGTGTTCGCAGGTCTTTCATGTGAAAATGGGAGGTCTGGTCAGCTGCAAAAACATGCAGCCCCCCTCTGCACTCTCCTGCTGACCAAATGCCAGCCTCACACGCCGAGCTGCTGCCCTCAGTTCCTCTGCAGTCCCTCAGATAAACCATCACTCAGAGCAGAACTGAGGAGTGAGTGATCCGAAGCTACAGCAGGAACCAGAGAGTCTGAAAACACAGGAACATTAAAGAAAAAACCTGGGAATAAATGCTGTTTAGGAATTAGAAAAATGTAAAAGAAAGAAAAGTTCTGACGTATTATTTTTAGGTGATTAATTAGTGATTATCTATCTATCTATCTATCTATCTATCTATCTATCTATC
>NW_015597046.1:0-382 GCF_001515605.1 Sinocyclocheilus anshuiensis | reverse complement strand
GTTCAAGAAACATTTCTTATTATTATCAATGTTGAAAACAGTTGTCAAGCTTAATATTTTTGTGAAAACTGATATTTTCTTCAGAATTCTTTCAAAAAAAGTCAAGAAAATAGAAATCGAAATCTTTGCAACTTGCCTTTACTGCCATTTTTAATCAATATAATGAACCCTTGCTGAATAAATGTATTAATATCTTTAACAAAAACTTGAATGGTTAGTGTATATCAACAGAAACGAAAAAATCCACAGAACTCTCTCTACTGATATGAGCTTTTCTATCCGAGCAGTATGATGCAAACCCTCAATGCATGTGTGTGCCTTGTATTGTTAGTAGCTGCTCCTTATTTTCATGCAAGGCCTCAACTATTGCTCACTCAAACCA
>NW_015597045.1:0-383 GCF_001515605.1 Sinocyclocheilus anshuiensis | reverse complement strand
CTAAGATAACCCTTACCTGGTCTTATCACCGGCACACAAAAGCATAGGATCAAATAGGCCTCCATGTAATCCATCTTTGTCAGCGGCATTACGGAAATTACCTGTCACAACCATCATGGTCGAAATTGTGTGATTAAACACAAACTTTAGAAATAAATGCCCAGGCGTAGCAGAACATGGGTCTCAGCAAAGTATATTTCAATTGAGACCCCCCCTCCACACCATCACTCATTAATTGCTCAATTCTACATGGACAAACTACTAATGATACAATGTTCTCTCGAAAAAAAAGAGGCCCGACAGAATGTGGGAGATCATCACAGACTATTGCTTGTAGCCGCAGAATGATCTTTCATTATCTTTAATTCAGATAGGCAGTGTTT
>NW_015597044.1:0-381 GCF_001515605.1 Sinocyclocheilus anshuiensis | reverse complement strand
ACACACACACACACACACACACACACACACACAGACAGACAGTGAGGTGAGGTGAGGTCAGGTGAGTGATCACAAACGGCAATCCACACTCCGTGCTCCAAGCACCACCACCAGAGTACTAGAACAGCTAGCCTCCCGACTCAGGAGCCTAAAACACAAAAGAAAACAATTAATCAAATACAGTAAACAAAGTTATACTAGAGCCTGATTTGAGAAGACAGAATACCCAAATTATTAATACACAATACTTAACAATTGCCAATAGACAATTGTCACTTAATAGAAAGAAAAAGAAATACAAAAGCGAAAAGTTTATGAAAATAAACTACAATATAACCAGAATCAAACTGAGCAGGATACAAAATCAGTAATAAAGAAAAA
>NW_015597043.1:0-383 GCF_001515605.1 Sinocyclocheilus anshuiensis | reverse complement strand
CTGGCTCATACTAGCACAGTCTCGGGATCAGTTGTGCGAGCACAGAGATTTGGTGCTCAGGCGCCTCAGCCTTTTGGGCCTTCGGGTCAACTGGGAAAATGGCATATTGGCTGCTTAATAGTACTGAAAAAGCACATATTAATGCCTTATTCTGCATGACTGTACTACATTACTGTTAATAAGCAGTAAATTAGGAGTTTATTGAAGAAAAAGTTGTAGTTAATAGTTAGTTAATAATGAGAATTAGTCCCCAAACTAAAGTGTTACCATGTCTTTTTATGAAGTCTATCAAAATTGGCCATTTTTTACTGTGTGGGAAAAACAAAAAATCTAAACAATAAGCAACATATTATAAAAACTATTTCCAAAGTTAAATATTTTTT
>NW_015597042.1:0-383 GCF_001515605.1 Sinocyclocheilus anshuiensis | reverse complement strand
TTTAATTGTTTATTTAGTGATCCCATTTTTCCTTTTTGGATAAAAGATTGAAAACACTGTTACATCCCAGGTCTAGGGTCGGAGAATAACAAATACCTAAGAATATTTGTAGTTTGCATTTGCTTATGCTATGATGACAGCTAGCTAGACATCAATCTTAAAAATAAAGGTTCCAAAAGCAGTGTCAGAACCACCATTTTAAGAGTGAAGGCTGCTTGCTTCAGTGCAATAAGACTAAGAATGAGACTTTAAGTTGTAATTTTTATTTGAAAATTTATTCAAAATGTTCAATGTCCATATCTTTAACTATATCTATAAAATGGAAAATACATTAACCCTTTAAGCCCTGATGGCATTTTTGCCTCACTGAAGTGTTTTTTTTT
>NW_015597041.1:0-382 GCF_001515605.1 Sinocyclocheilus anshuiensis | reverse complement strand
GGTTTTGTAGGCAAACATTAATGCCTTGAATTTAATGCGAGCAGTATTAATATTACATTAAAAAATAAATTCACATTCATCAAGTAATACATAAATTACTATAATATTGAATACAAAATATGAATGTTCTAGTTGTACTATATTATTATAATAAATATACAATACAAATAATATAGTAATTTATGCATGACAATCTTAATATACAATAATATAGTAATTTATAAATGACGGAATAATTGTTTTAAAGTATTAAATGTGTATTAATTGTACTTTTCAAAGTATATATTTAAACGTTTACCTAACCTTATATTCACCCCCCACAAGGTCATCATTTGCAAATAATGCCTGCATGTACCTCAGCTGCCCATACTTAAATATTAAC
>NW_015597040.1:0-382 GCF_001515605.1 Sinocyclocheilus anshuiensis | reverse complement strand
CATTTTCTGAAGAAAATGTGAGTGGTGCTTGCTGTGGCAAAACTCGGCACTGTAGCCAACCACCATTTCTGTACAGGGTTATGGAGCTAAGATATGGCTTCTTTATACTGCTATACGGTTGCTAGGGTGCTCTAAATGGTTGCTAGGGTGTGGTTATACAGTTTATGGGGTGATATTTAAAGACTATTTGCCAGTCTAGCCTGACCCAGTGTTTCTATAGTGCTCTGGTGCTGAGATACAGCTTGTAAGTGTTGTTATATGGTTGCTAGGGTGCTGATAGTGGTTGCTGGGGCGTGGCTATGAAGTTATGTTAGTACATATGGGCTGCTTGATAGGCCTCTCTGATCCAAAGATATGATGTCACAAATTGTGTGCCAATGTT
>NW_015597039.1:0-382 GCF_001515605.1 Sinocyclocheilus anshuiensis | reverse complement strand
TTTCAGCCCTAATCGGCTCTGAGAATTAGAATCAGAATGCTTTATTTGCCAAGTACACACATAAGGAATTTGTCTTGGTGACTGGAGCAATGCAGAGGAAAGCACAGACAAAGTGCAGACATACATAGGAATTAGGCAATAAAATATAACAAAAATATTATTTATAAAGACAAACATTTAAATCTAATAATTCAGTAATAAAATAATTGGACAAATATATAATACACATTTATTAATGTACAAATATGTTATTTAAAGGAGTACAGTTTATCTGATGTCTGATTTGGTAGCTGAACCAAACCAGACAGTAGATGAACATAGGACAGACTCTACTGGGCTTTTGCACCAGAGGAATATTTAAAGGGGTCATATGATGCGATTT
>NW_015597038.1:0-382 GCF_001515605.1 Sinocyclocheilus anshuiensis | reverse complement strand
ACTCATTAGAAGAGGGGTATTGATGATCCTTATGTGTAAACACACTGGCAAAGTGCTGCGCGCATTCTCTCAGATCCGCTAATAGTGGACAAGGGGAGGGGAAGGCAATTAATTGAAGGTGAGCCGCGAGCGAAGCAGAGCGTGACAAACTCTCGCGCTGGCAGATCAAAGAGCTGCATGGAGAGTGAAACGCAGGGGCTGTGCCAGCGTAAATTCACTCAAGCTTGATTGCTCAAACCCGCGAGTTAGCTTTTTCTTCTCTGAGGTAACTGGGAGAGGAGAAACGCGAGAGCAGGGGAGCCGGGGCCAACTTCATTGAAGAAGAGGAACCGCGAGCGCAGCAGGGACAGACTGACGCTTTCATAGTGAAAGCAGCGCTGGC
>NW_015597037.1:0-382 GCF_001515605.1 Sinocyclocheilus anshuiensis | reverse complement strand
AATAAGGTTTGTGGGAAACGTAACTTGATGATACTTAGATGTTTTTTGATGACGTGTGTGTGTGTGAGAGAGACTGTCTGTCTGTGTGTGTCTGTCTGTCTATCCATACATGCATATATTTGAATGATATCCATCTTACAATTTTTCTTTTAAAATATATATTTTTTTTTTGTTTAGGTTCAATAATTTCAATTTAATGGCAATGACAATGCTATTATTAGTCAGTTATTGAAATGCCTTACTTTCAAAAATGTCACTTCAGTCAATTCATTGGTATTTAAAGGGATAGTTCACCCAAAAATGAAAGTTCTGTCATCAATTACTCACCCTCATGGCCTTCCAAACCCGTAAGACCTTCGTTCATCTTCGGAACACAAAATAA
>NW_015597036.1:0-382 GCF_001515605.1 Sinocyclocheilus anshuiensis | reverse complement strand
TCTTGCTACAGCTGCCGATGAACACTGAGATCATCCTGCAGTCTGCGGCTCCATCAAAGCCAGTCAAGATGAAGCGACGCGGGTCCAGCTGCGCCTCCTTTATACACTGCTAACGTTATACCAAACCCATGCTCTTTCTGGCCCAAAATCTCCTCTAAATCTGAGAAAAGGGTCAATATTATTAGATTTGATCTTTCTGATCTCCAAGATGGAGTAAAGTTGATTTCATCATGGGTTGCTTTTATTTTTCTCAGTTGAGTGCGCGTTATCTAATGATTTGGCCTGCATCATGTGTAAGTGTTGCACAGAAATAGACTTGCTAAACCAGGAAACAAGCTCTCAGGAATCATACCTGACTGGCTGCAGAGCTTCAGGATCCAGC
>NW_015597035.1:0-382 GCF_001515605.1 Sinocyclocheilus anshuiensis | reverse complement strand
TGGCACCCTGACTGCCATTAGGTATCGGGATGAAATCCTTGGACCGATTGTCAGACCCTACTCTGGTGTAGTGGGTCCTGGGTTCCTCCTGGTGCACGACAATGCTCGGCCTCATGTGGCAAAAGTATGCAGGCAGTTCCTGGAGGATGAAGGAATTGATACCACTGAATGGTCCCCACGCTCGCCTGACCTAAATTCATTAGAACACCTCTGGGACATTATGTTTCAGTCCACCCGACGCAGCCAGGTTGCACCTCAGACTGTCCAGGAGCTCAGTGAGGAAATACTCCAGGACACCATCCGTCGTCTCATTAGGAGCATGCCCCGACATTGTCAAGCATGCATACAAGCACGTGGGGGCCATACAAACTACTGAGTACCA
>NW_015597034.1:0-382 GCF_001515605.1 Sinocyclocheilus anshuiensis | reverse complement strand
TTTACCCTTATGACTGGTTTTGTGGTCCAGGGTCACATATAATCTAATCGAGATGGCAAGATGTCTGTAAGCATTGTCTGCATCACCATATGTGCATCAAGACTTGCAGGCCCTGTGTTTATGGTGTGGGTTTGGTGGTTATGGCTTCAGAGTGGAACCAGGTTGTTTAATGTCATGTGATACTGAGTTTATGCCCTCAACCCTGGTATCTGAATCCAGTGGAGTGGGTGAGCTGTCAACGGTTCCCTCCTGTGAACTCCCCCTCACCACCTCCTCCAGATCAGCCTGCACTCCCCCGCCTGCAGAGCCCATAAGAAGCCCCACATGAAAGCCTCTGAATGGGCTCTTTCAGATTAGCACTGATCCCACATTGTTTATGCGG
>NW_015597033.1:0-382 GCF_001515605.1 Sinocyclocheilus anshuiensis | reverse complement strand
GCCAATAAAAGTCACACCACCTGCTCCTGTAGTCATCTCACCAACTTTGCGGTGCTCATGGCTCATCGAGAGCTGCTGGTAAGATGCGATCTTCATAAATATTTAAGCTTTTGTCCATGCGTTACTGTGAAACCCAGCTGTTATAATAGACACCACCAACACTCATCTGCTTCTCTAAGCCAAATGCTACCAACTGATAACTCACTGGATTGCAGACGGTTGCAAATCAGCCTGTTTTAGAGTTTGTCTACTTGTGATATTAGCTAAAGTTTCTTTAAGCAAAAACCGAATAAATGTTTAAAGCCGAACTTTCTGTGCCACCAGTGGGAAAAACATAAACACATAATGCCGAGTTCACACTGCACGATTTTAGCCCGATTTT
>NW_015597032.1:0-382 GCF_001515605.1 Sinocyclocheilus anshuiensis | reverse complement strand
AAATGCAAATAATAAAATGAAACAGTATTGCCTAATTATGCATAGTTCAAATAGCAAAATAAACAGGTTTAACCTTTACAAGAGAGGAGAAAATGCTTCCCATATCTTTCGTTGACATCAAAGTGTGTGCATCCAAATGCTATGAGAAAAAGCAGAAAATAGTATTGCAGTATATGACTATATGGGTACAGCCGTAGTGACAAACGAGGGAGAAAAGATCAAATTGCACTAATGTTTTCCCTAGTGTTTATAACTGACAGCGAGTCTTTGCCAAAACACTGCAAAGGGGAAGGAAAGGGTTAACAGACTGAGAAGCGAGCGCTGAACTTCCTGATCAGAGGGCATCTGAGAAAGCTTTAAGAAGCCGGCGGCCTGCTGCTCA
>NW_015597031.1:0-379 GCF_001515605.1 Sinocyclocheilus anshuiensis | reverse complement strand
CACACACACACACACACACACACACACACACACACACAGCACCTGTCCTTAGTCCTTCATCAGCGTATTTCTGTGAGCTGAAGTGGGTGGGTGGGTGTTAAGACAGGGCTGTATGGGAAACCAAGCTGTCCATAAGATTATCACAGAAGAGGACTAACCGGGTTGGGGGGTGGATGGTGTATAACGAGGAAGGGGGGTTATGCGGCTGACACATAAACATCAGCTAAAATCCAGACATACATACTCACAGATATAGATGGAGGGGCCTCATGGTGTGGATGACAGTGTTTTGGTTCCCTCTCTCAGCTTCTCTTTCAGTCATCAGCAAAACACACAACACAACAAATCATACCTCATTTCAGTACCCAGAAGACTTTGC
>NW_015597030.1:0-382 GCF_001515605.1 Sinocyclocheilus anshuiensis | reverse complement strand
GTATACAATAAAGCCACAATACCAACTACCAATAGGAGGTTTCTGACCGACAGCAAAAATTTATTTCATTTTTTATATATGAGGTAAATCCGGCCCTGTACATGATACTGATTTTTGTTGACAAATTGGTTTGGAACAGTTATTGAATAAACAATTAACCTGAACTATTATGAACTGACAGTTTTATTCATTACTGAGAGAGCATTGACTTGGTATGATGTTGGTTCAATATAAAAAGGAATTAGCTTAGATGTAGTAAAGTATTTTTGCCATGTTGCTGTAGCTTAGTTTGCTACATTTCCCAGGGCTGTAGCTTTAGTGTAGTGAAGCTTAATTGAATGAAGAGTAACTGTTAGCTTAGCTCACTACATTTTCCAAGTAG
>NW_015597029.1:0-382 GCF_001515605.1 Sinocyclocheilus anshuiensis | reverse complement strand
GTCACATTGTTATGGCTATCAAGCTGTGATAAATATACTGGAGAATAGGATACAGCAAGCTTCCAGTGGATCTGTGGGATCTGTAAAACTGAAGGGGAACCAACAAGAGGTTGTACCGGCAGGATGCACCATAGTTCTGGATGGACTTGTTCAAGTGAAAGGGCCTTTCTTGGAGAAGTGGGTGTCAGTGGAGCCACCTAGAACGTCCTCTTTACCTGGTGGTCTTTTAGTGGCAAGCTGTCCGCACAATCTACCAAACTGATTTAGTGATTCCCCAGAAGACTGTGATAGCTGAAGTCCATGCAGTCCAGCGAGTGGAGAAAGAGTTTTCCAAAGGTGATGCTGAAAGTGAGAAGATGGGGCCAATTCCGCCCAAGATTCC
>NW_015597028.1:0-382 GCF_001515605.1 Sinocyclocheilus anshuiensis | reverse complement strand
TTTAGATGGATCATATTATGGGATGTAGGAAATATTCATTCTGGCTGGAAATGTGCAAAGCTTGACCTATGAATAGCAGAGGACAAGTGCGCTCCTGCCCTGAAGAAATCAAATTCAGTGTTACAGTCCATCTTCATCCTCCGGATGTGATTTGGAACCGCGGGATTGGGTGCTTCATAGTCCTGTTGGTCTGCTCTCAGTGGGTTCCTGACTTGGAGAATGGCAGTCCGTGAGATTCCCCGCGGATGTTGTGAGCTAATAATTCATTCTGAATAGAGATGAAATAGCCAGATACTCCTCGATTCAGTTTCCCAACATTCTAGAACACAGAGAAGATCTATTTTCCCATCTTCCCACTGGCTCGGCTGTTCTGCCTCATTCT
>NW_015597027.1:0-382 GCF_001515605.1 Sinocyclocheilus anshuiensis | reverse complement strand
TTTGTCCCTCAGTGCTCACATGACTGAAAATTTAGCTCAAAAATTTAAATGTTCAAAAAACAAACAAAAAGTTTTGAAATGGCATGATGGAAAGTAAATAATGACATAATTTTAATTTTTCGGTGAATTATTCATTTAACATCCTCAAGTTGTGCTGAATATAATGTATGTACATAAATATGTTTTTTGATCCAATCACTTAATCCATCACAGACACTATAATGAAGGGGCCCAATAAGTCCTCTATGATATAACATACTCAAAAGACATGAAGGAGGGCAACCACCCACAAAAGTCTCTTGTGATTTGTAGCAATGGCACTGGTACCAGGTATAAACTTAGGTAAAAACACATGGAAAACAGAAAGAGATTTGAGCACAGA
>NW_015597026.1:0-382 GCF_001515605.1 Sinocyclocheilus anshuiensis | reverse complement strand
TGCAATTCTATGGATGTTTTGCCCACCAGGTCTTTGAGCCAGTCATGTGACTGAAAACTATGAATTGTAGCCTCTAAATTTGATAATGATCAACACCATTGATTCGAAGCGCTGTCACTGCTTTGTAAAGCCTTTTTACCATGGCAGTAAAGCTACTGGAATCTCAATTTACCAGTTGCTGATTGCGATGTAGATTTTTTCAAGTAGGATACACATCTCAACCACAGAAAGTCTCTGTTCATGGTATGTAACACTCAATTCTATGTTTTAAAATATTGCCCTGGTCACAGCCAATATTTATTCTGATGACTTTCGTGTGACTGATCACGCTGTAGCCTAGCTAGTATGAGTAGCCTAACAAAATGCTTTCTCTGTCCAGATT
>NW_015597025.1:0-382 GCF_001515605.1 Sinocyclocheilus anshuiensis | reverse complement strand
GAAATGGTTTCATATAGTTGTGTCATCTGATAGCTAAGCTGTATGTAGGTCTGTAATGTGTTGTTTTCCATTGGGAGATGAGAGACATATGTGGAGGCGCTTTTAAAAGATGAAATGCACGTGCTATCAGTTATCAGAGTCTGTAAATCAAGATGAGAGACAGAAACGAGCCCGAGCAAGAGTGATTTCATGTAGATCTCCAGAGACTGTGTCAAGGACAAAGGTTTTTTGGCACAAAAAGGCAACAACATGACATGGAACAGGGATGAAGATATGAAAAGCATATGGACAGTCCATTTGTCTGATAATCATTATTTTTTAAACCTAATTAAAAAAAAATAAGCATGAAGCACAGCGCTGACCTAAATATACCAATAACAAT
>NW_015597024.1:0-382 GCF_001515605.1 Sinocyclocheilus anshuiensis | reverse complement strand
TTTTCAAGAAGTCAGTATTGTATGTTTAAATTGTCACAATTTTCTATTTACATATTTTATTTAGGTATATGTTTTACTTATAAAAGCATTGTTTTAACAATATTTTACCTTAAAAGTAAACATAATGCCTTGTTAAAAATAATACACAGTTGCAGCATATATAAGGTAACAAATTCATACTTTTATCTTCTAGTTAAAATTAGATGTATTGCCTCTAAAAATGTTATATTAATGATTATAAATTGAAAAGTAACTTCAATGCTAAAGTAACCTGGTAAAGTAGTCTGTTACTACATTAAAACATTTTTATTCTATGAAATACTGAAACATCCAAAGAAGATAGCAACACTTAAAAGACCTCCTCTCACATCCTGAAATAGAA
>NW_015597023.1:0-382 GCF_001515605.1 Sinocyclocheilus anshuiensis | reverse complement strand
GGGATATTGCAGCCAACGTTATGTACCTTTCTGTCCCAAACATGTCCAATGAATGTTTGAACAACCCAGAGGGACCCGATTCTCTCGCCAAAACTTACTCAAATCCAGCCGAGAGATTTCCCTAATACTTTAAATGCAGGACTATAGTGAAAGTCTAACTTCTACGACAGACGTAATACACTTTGCAACTTGGCACACAATGGCGCAAAGCCGAGAGCCAAGGTGCTCGCCGTCATGCTGAGTTTTTAACCTAACCTTGCTTTATTAGCTTATTTGATTCGCCATTCTTCTTTTAGTTGATTCAATACATCGCCTATTTGCATAAAACTGGCCGGTAAGATTATCTTCACTTATTCGATCTATCCTAAGAGTCACCTTGTTC
>NW_015597022.1:0-382 GCF_001515605.1 Sinocyclocheilus anshuiensis | reverse complement strand
TTTTTTTTCCCCTTTTTTATCTTCTTGCTGCTCTTTTCCATAAAATGACAGTTTGCAGTGACAGTTTTTAGGTCTGAAAAAATAGCAACATTTCCATTCGATTTGTGATCAACTAGCTCAAAAATAGAATTGATGATCCTCATGATCCACCCAGCTCCATCTTTGCAAGTGCTGTGAGTTTGGGCCGTTTATAATGTGTATTTAAAAATGAAACATGCCCCAACCATCTTCCCAAATTTGTAATGAGAATCGTTTATAAATCTGTTGTGAACTAAAGTTAAGCTTTAAGGTCTCTCAGCGGTTTTCTGCAAACAGATTACAAAAATAAAAGACAGGTTTTCCTTCTGGTTTTTTTTTTTTTTTGTCCTTAGCTGATCACATA
>NW_015597021.1:0-382 GCF_001515605.1 Sinocyclocheilus anshuiensis | reverse complement strand
TTATTGAGTACGCTGAGAAGAAATATTTCTATAAAACTGCAAACACTCAATGTGTAATAGTAAAGTAACTAAAAACATGACTTTGACTGAAATCGCTGCAGTTCATCATTACCTATAGCACGCATGTATGTGCTGAAGTACTTAACAAAGAGATCATCACTCCATCAACTCCACAGTTACTGTCTTTAAATAAAGCAGTAGAACTTCAGTGTTTGAGGCTCATCATTGACTGAAGCACAGGCTCTACTGTGGTGACCCACAAAACTACATTAAACTAACAGATCTCTCTAAATTGCAAAAACACATTAATACAGTTCAGTTACATATTTACTCTCCTTATAGATAATTATGTAAATTATTAAGTGATGATTGTGCTTTAGCT
>NW_015597020.1:0-382 GCF_001515605.1 Sinocyclocheilus anshuiensis | reverse complement strand
GCACTGCCCGAGACAGCATTTACACAGGAAGGTTTTCGTAATGCCCCCTGTACCTCCCACTCGTTGCCTCAGCAAGAGGGGATATCCCGGTGATCGGGAAGCTCCTCTGGGCGACCAGATACGGTAGCCCAGTCCGGGTGCCTTGCAGCGACGCGTCGGGGGCCTGATGTTCACGAAGGCTCCCGCAGAAGCCTGTGTTTGGCCGCATGATCCAGGAAGCATGAAGCCGAAGCCCGGCTTTTCTTACCGTCTGGACATATGTCGACGAGTGAAATGCCCACTGCAAGTCGAGTACCTGGTTTCTGAACCCGGCAAAGGGGCCTCATCGAGGACGTCTCCTAGAAAGGGACAGAAACACACAGGTCCCGGGAAACACTGCAAG
>NW_015597019.1:0-382 GCF_001515605.1 Sinocyclocheilus anshuiensis | reverse complement strand
AATAACTTTTATATTTATTATATATTTATATTACTACATTTTGTTATATATTATAATATTTTATAATAAAAAACTCAATATTTAAAAGAAATAAAACTTTAAATCTTTACTATATTAAGATTCTGTAATACAATATTTATATAATAATTATTACATATATAATATAGTTCCATTTAAAATAAATTAACAAATGTATTACAACAAATATAAAAGCAAAAAATACAATATTTAAATTAATTACTTTGATTATATGAATTAATAATTACATTAAATAAATTGAAATCTTAAATCTTTAACATTATTTTAATATATCAATAGTATATATTAATATATTGCAATATATATTACATCTTACATATGTAATATAAAGTAATATATAGTA
>NW_015597018.1:0-382 GCF_001515605.1 Sinocyclocheilus anshuiensis | reverse complement strand
GGTAACAAGGAGGAAGGGCAAGAGAAGCACATGGCAAACACAAACAAAGACAAAGCCATGTGCTCTAACACAGCACAAACAAGGAAACACTGAACAGGGACAGGACAGACAAGACTGTCAGGGGAGATCCCTGACATTAGTCAGTCAATTAGTTATAAATTCAATTAAATTCAATTCAAACGTTTATTTGTATAGTGCTTTACAGAGCAAAAAGCAACTGTCACGGCGCAGTTAGGAAAAACACCGTGTAAACAGGGGTTCGGGTCCAAATGCAGGTTTATTAACAGTAGGGGAAAACAAAGGTAAAAACAGAAACACAAACAGATCTAAGAATCTACAACAGGCTTGAAACAGAGAGGGAATCTGACACAATACGGCCACT
>NW_015597017.1:0-382 GCF_001515605.1 Sinocyclocheilus anshuiensis | reverse complement strand
AAAGACAGCCAGTTCCCCTCAGAGATACATTCATATAAACTCCCACCCCAAAATGTATAGCGATTCGATTAACATCTCAACCAATTTGATTCGTAACATATTTGTATCGATTTTCAACCAGCTCGCGGTGAATCGTTACATCCCTATCAGAAAGTGTAACAAAATCAAACACGCTGGAAACATGTTTAACACATAATTAGGGTTTCATCACTGTATTTTTTAGAAGACAGGAAACACAATAAAAGGATCGTTAAACTGTAAAACTAAACATTTATTTGTTTCATCAATAATGCATGTGTCACGGTGCACCTACGGTGAGGAGCGAGGAACAAGGAACAAGGAGAATGCTGGAGAATCAGGATACACAGTCTTTATTGACATT
>NW_015597016.1:0-382 GCF_001515605.1 Sinocyclocheilus anshuiensis | reverse complement strand
AGAGTCAGAACACACAAACACTAAAACAAAACGCATAGACACTGAGCTGACACATCTCCTCTATCGTTCTTACCACTGTGTCCTTCCAGTGTCTGATTCATAGAGAGGTTGCTGGGAGCTGCCAAGCCTTTCAGTTTGGCATCATCTAAGAAAAATAAATGTACTTAACTATTGGTTGATTGATGGATTTCGTTCAAAGTCCTATGTTGAATATATAGAAGTAAACCATTCACATTGGTGTTCATATTTTGTCTGTCCATATAGAAATACTGGCAGTTCAGGTTCCCACCTGTATAAGTCTCAAGTTTGAGAACTTTTAAAAGCCCATCCTCTCCTCCACAGGCGATGAAACCTTGGTCTTTATTCCAAGACACACACTTTA
>NW_015597015.1:0-379 GCF_001515605.1 Sinocyclocheilus anshuiensis | reverse complement strand
GTTTCGAAAAATGTGCCAAAGCAATTGAGAAAAACTGTAACATAGATGGAGGGATGATCATTATTTGATTTGTGAAGGGCGATTGGATTCGGCTCCAATGTATGGTTTAGACAGATGACAGCTGCGCTTTACTCAAGTGTCTCACATCCTACACCTACGTCAGGAACACACCAACAGCAGCATTGTGTTTCTCATTCAGGACTGAACTGAAATGACTTTTACATTCCAGATCAATTCCTGAATTTCAACTGAGGCTGCAAACAGGATACGGAGCTGATTTGAATTTAAGGTAATAGAACTAAAATGATTTTTAAAATGCAAAGAAACTCAAAGAACTGTTGATAGATAGATAGATAGATAGATAGATAGATAGATAGAT
>NW_015597014.1:0-382 GCF_001515605.1 Sinocyclocheilus anshuiensis | reverse complement strand
GCAAAAAGTTTTTATGGATTGATAAAATTGTGTGTGGCATTTTTTAAGCAGTTTTCTCCATTCAAATAAATAGTTTATTCACTCTCTATTCCATTCTAAATGTTAAAGCAATACTTGACCCAAATGTGAAAATTCTGTCAACATTTGTGAGTTCCTTCCTTCGGTTGAACATAAAAAAAGATATTTTGAAGAAGCTGGTAACTGGTAGCCATTAACTTCCACAGTATTTGTTTTCCTACGATGGAAGTCAATGGCTACCAGTTACCAACATTCTTCTAAATCACTTTTTTTTATGTTCAACAGAAGAAAAACTCTTCAAAGGTGAGTTATTGGTCAGTAAGCTTTCATTTTATGTGAACTATCCCTTTAATAACATTATGTA
>NW_015597013.1:0-382 GCF_001515605.1 Sinocyclocheilus anshuiensis | reverse complement strand
TAACTGAACATAAACATAGGAGCCTGAGAAAAATGCTAATTTTAGGAGAAAATTTCACTTAGAGGCTTTTGCTTCTGAACTCTTCTTTTATATACGTTTAAACAAACTTAAATCATTAAATTATTTAGGTATTCTCAGCTTCAGAAATATTAAAATCTTTACAAATCCTTTATTGATAGTTATTATAAGCATGTATGTTTATATAGTTACTTTTTACTACTGTCCCATGCAAACAAAATAAAAACATAAATGGTTAAGAAATGACAGAATTCTGTCAGGACCACTATCGTCAAAGATGATTAATGTTTTTGTCTCGTTGCTCCGGCCTGACAGGGCTTCACAGTATGGTAGGGGCATAACATTTCCGTCACACGCTTGAGGT
>NW_015597012.1:0-382 GCF_001515605.1 Sinocyclocheilus anshuiensis | reverse complement strand
TTTTTTTTTTTATTATTTGTGAAATTTACTAGCAATTTCTTTTTTCTTCTTTTTTCAGTGTAGATTTCCAGAGAAAAATATATTAGACTTTCTATCGAACACTCTAGGATTCCAATGAAGACAGACATAAGAAGATACACAAGCTGCAACAGATTGTAACAAAAGTCCACTGAAGGCGAGCTAATGTGAACCCAAGTGCTGTTTATTAAATCAAAAAGTCAGCAGAAAAACAATAAACAAAGGCTCGGCTTGGCTTAAAGGCTCAATATGTAAGATTTTTGTAATAAATCATCCAAAAACTACTTGCACAGTGTGATCTATTTCATGCAGTTGTGTTCTTACGTTATCCCAAAAGTTCCCAAGGATTTGTAAATCCAGAGAA
>NW_015597011.1:0-382 GCF_001515605.1 Sinocyclocheilus anshuiensis | reverse complement strand
TTCATTTTGCCCTGACCAGACTATGAACAGCGCGGATATTCTTCATGTCAGTGCAATCAGTGTGACGGCTGGTCGCCAAGGAAACGGACAACAATTCTCAGAGGCATAAACTGCGAGAAGTGCTGTTTTGCGTCACCCGGCAGTTTGCGTGCAACAACAGCCCGTCGTTTGTACAGACACGCGCACACATATTCCCTTTCCGAAACAGTGGCGATAATGCCGTTTACGTCATCTCTCACCGAACGGACAGGGACAATCACAATTATCTGGATATATCTGATGCGCTCGCGAGCGTGTGCGGTGACAGCCCTATGTGTTTGCGTGATATAAATAGCCCTGTTGTAGCTGGGAGGAAGGGAGTGTGAGCGACTGAACGTGTGCC
>NW_015597010.1:0-382 GCF_001515605.1 Sinocyclocheilus anshuiensis | reverse complement strand
AGGATGGAGTTAAGTAGGTAGATTTGTCCGTACTTGAGATATCACTCGGGTATCACAGGAACAGCTGGCATGTGAAACTACTTTAACATCTCAACACTCAGAAACGGCTGCTAAATTACTGTTTAAAGCAGTACTTAAATAGTAGTATTTTTACATTGACTTAAATAATGGCTAAAACAGACATTTAGTTGAAACCATCATTGCTAGCACAGTTCACTGCAGTGCTATAAACTACAGTGGAGATCAAAATGAGAAAACAACCTACAATTTCCTAAATTTAAAGGTCACTGCTTAGTCCTATTTGAACTTATCCTAACAGGAGTGGAAGGGCAGTTTTTAAATTAATTGTATTCTGAAGCACAGTATAAAAAACTTAAATGAG
>NW_015597009.1:0-382 GCF_001515605.1 Sinocyclocheilus anshuiensis | reverse complement strand
TTTTTATGCCAAACTTCTCAGTACAATGGACGAGTCCAGCCCAAGTTCTGACGCCTTTAAGGAGCTGCGCACATGACTGACCTAAAAAAATCTGTGCCACTCACACTTGCGTTGTGCAACCGGCCTTACATTCACTTTTAAATTCAACTACAAAACACTTACATTGCTTATGAGATGTTGTCGCTACAGCTGCTCGAGATTGGAGAAAATGGCAGACAGTGTACAACTGGCTGAGGGCAAAAATATGCTAATACGGGACAGTCTGTCAGCTGTAGTGGGCTGAAAATCAAATCAGAAAATCAAAATGGCTTGATAATTGAGTCTGTTTAGGTTTTTGGGGGGATTAAAAAAAAAGGAGTGAATGGATTTTTATCATTGTAGG
>NW_015597008.1:0-382 GCF_001515605.1 Sinocyclocheilus anshuiensis | reverse complement strand
CTCATTGTTCTGTTTCCCCCGAGTGCACACACACACACACACACACACACACAGTTTTGACGCTGCCAGATTTGATCACATAGTGACTGTGTAAACACACTTTACAACAAGTTCTGTTCCAAAACCCTGCTGCCTACTGCTTACATAGGCAACTATAAGGCAGCATCCTAAGTCAAAATGAAACTTTTTTGAATCACTTTTTATTTATTTATTTTTTTTTTTCCGGATGTGATTTTTCTGTATTTATATTGATTTCCATATTTTTAGACCTGAAGTATGACCCATACGAATTTCGTAAATACAAGAAAAAAATTGCTTTGTTTATTATTATTTTAAATAATAATATTAATAATAATAGTGATTTTTAATATTCAAATGTAAT
>NW_015597007.1:0-382 GCF_001515605.1 Sinocyclocheilus anshuiensis | reverse complement strand
GGGGCAGAGCTATCAGCATGACGAGAGGGCCGAAGGAGAGGACAGCTCCCCGATGCTACCTTACAGCACTATTAATCATCCAGCAGTGGGAGAAACGCAGCCAAATTGGGCTCATCAGTCTCTATATTAAACAGGAATCAAGGTACAAGGACAGGAGGGGAGGGTTGTGGAAATGGACTGAAGGAGCAGCCTCTATTTTATCGCTCTCTTCTGTCCTTTTTTTTTTTTTTTAAATTGCACAGCCAAAGTTTGGTTTTAAGGAAAAGGAAAGGAAATATCTTTTTAATGCTATATTGACGGTCATTTCCCTGCATATTTCGGGCTATTTCATTTTATATCGCTATAAAATGGGTAGGTTTAGGTTTGGGGGTAGGTTAAGGGG
>NW_015597006.1:0-382 GCF_001515605.1 Sinocyclocheilus anshuiensis | reverse complement strand
ATTTAATGGGAACGTGCCATGTACCTGCAGCCTCGCTGTCTAATGAGTGGCACGAAGCCCAAAACACTCCCGGGTTTGTGTGTGCATTTTAACGCGTGCGTGTGCTTGTTAAGAAACGGCTAAAGGTGCAGTTGCAGCTCTAGTGGTGCGAAGAGGGATTGTAATGTCAGTTATATGCATATGTTTGCGCATGTGTTTGTGTTCGTGAGTACGTGTTTGTCTGAAAATACCTGGAGGTGCTGTTTCAAACCTCCTGGAGTGTAGAGGGAATGTTATCTTCGAGTGTATGTGTACGTTGGATCAGATCAAATCCCTGTGGTGAGAAATGTGTGTGTGTGTGTTCCTGCATTTTATTGATATTTATTATCTGTGAGTGTGTTCA
>NW_015597005.1:0-382 GCF_001515605.1 Sinocyclocheilus anshuiensis | reverse complement strand
AAGCCCCAGACTCCGCCTCGGCCCGTCGACCCAGCGGCTCCACCACGGCTCCTAGCTCCCTCCTCTCCGCTGTGGTTCATCAGTCCACTGGCTCCGCCAGGCTCCCTCATCCCTCCGGCTCCGCCTTGGTCTGTCATCGATCATCCGTCGCCTCGGGGCTCCACTCCTCTGGCTGCGCCTTGTCCCTCCATCCCTCCGGCTCTGTCAGGCTCCTCCATCCCGTCGGCTCCTCCTTGGTCCTCTGTCGCCGGGGCCATTAGTTCCGCCACGGCCCTCCGGATCCTCCTCGTCACCCTGGCCCATCGGCTCTCCCTCTCCGCCTCAGGCTCCTCCGCCACCATTGGTCGGCCCCCTGGAGTCGTCAGCCCTTCCTCCACCATGG
>NW_015597004.1:0-382 GCF_001515605.1 Sinocyclocheilus anshuiensis | reverse complement strand
TGTCATACTCGCCAAAAAAAAAAAAAAAAGATTGAAAGGCTTTGTAATCATGACCAGTGTATTTGTGTTGCTAAAGCAATTACCTGTGATGAAATCAAGGTAAATATTACAAAACATAATAGCAAACTGCGTTTCTCTCTCACGCTGCCTCCTGTTGCTCCTAAGGAAGCCTCACTGCATTCATATGAGGCTGTTCTGATCCCTAGCCTG
Source organism: Sinocyclocheilus anshuiensis (assembly GCF_001515605.1). Classification (NCBI taxonomy): domain Eukaryota; kingdom Metazoa; phylum Chordata; class Actinopteri; order Cypriniformes; family Cyprinidae; genus Sinocyclocheilus; species Sinocyclocheilus anshuiensis. Next base: position 172 of record NW_015597004.1, on the reverse strand, counting down.
CCTGACACTCACACACAAGCACATTCCGGATTCTCTATTCACACACACACAGATACATGGATACCGACTGACAGCCACACTTGCATCCCTTCCACCCCTTGACAGCTGCATACACACTCCAGACTAGCTGACAAAAGGCCATCATCAAACACAAACACACACACACACACAC
>NW_015597003.1:0-382 GCF_001515605.1 Sinocyclocheilus anshuiensis | reverse complement strand
CTAGCACACCTAGTTAGGAATGCCACATTTGGCGTAGTCGGCAGGATTTACTCGGCTGTTGTTCAGATTCAGACTCTGGGGAGAGGTGTGTTTTTGTTTGGTTTTGTTTTTTTGCAGAATGTCGGTGACTGCAGTGGGGTTCTGATTGGGTGAGTACTCTCCTTCGCAAGCTATGGATAATGAATTACAAGAGATGAGGGATTTAGTGGTCCAAATAAGGGCAGATAACGAGAGACTGCGGCAGGAGCGGGTGGCGGCTGAGCAGCCTGATCCTGGCTCAGCTTCTGCTAGTACGGCGCGGCCTTCTACACCTCGTTCAGCTGATACGGGTGCCGGCGTGGTTGAACGCTTTGTGTTCATTCCGAGAGATCGACGCTGTCCA
>NW_015597002.1:0-382 GCF_001515605.1 Sinocyclocheilus anshuiensis | reverse complement strand
GAAGAGGAGGTGGAATAGGGGGAGGGATGGAGGGCCAGGTCCATGCGCAAGAAGAGAACCTGGGGACCGAGGCAGAGCTGGTGGAACAGGGAGCCAGGGTGGAGCATGGGGAGCTGAAGACCAGAGCAGAGCTGAAATCCACCAGGGCGGAGCAGGTGGAACTGAAGACCACCAGAGCAGGGGGAGCTGAAGACAACCAGAGCATAGCTGAAGAGCACCAGCGCAGAGCCGGCGGGGCAGAGAGCCAGGGCAGAGCCGGCAGAACAGGGAGCAAGGGCGGAGCCGGCAGAGCAAGGAGCCAGGGCGGAGCCGGCAGACAGGCTGAACTGAGGACCACCAGGGCAGAGCAGACGGCCACAAAAGCAGAGCAGACGGATCCGAA
>NW_015597001.1:0-382 GCF_001515605.1 Sinocyclocheilus anshuiensis | reverse complement strand
GAGCTTGATTATAACGGAACTTTGTGAGATCGCGATGAACTTTGAGTGATTCTTTTAGTGATAATAAAGGGAGCGTGCTTTGTGTGTTCTCTAGGCTATCCATTCAGAATTTTAATTAAACTTTTGTTTTTCGGACACATACATGCTGCAAAGTTTCGGGAATGATGCTGGATTCATTCTCGAAATATCAGTGATAAGCAATGGACGGGACAAAAATCCCTAGGTGATTTACTCTGGCAGTGGTCCTGGCCAAACTTCCACAGACAGTGCGTGTCCTGAGCGAGATCCAGTTCACGGACTAAAAGCGTGTGTAAACTTATTGAAATCGGGACATATTAACCAGTAATTTCATTTCCAGTAACGGACGGTAGAAAGTTCAGAA
>NW_015597000.1:0-382 GCF_001515605.1 Sinocyclocheilus anshuiensis | reverse complement strand
AAGCAGGGTTACTTAGGCATTATGGTTTGCAACATAGCCATTTTTCAAAGGTTGGCCCTTTACCATGTCTCTGCGACTCATGCATTTGCACATTTGTTTCATTTAATGCACTAAAAATCCATGTGTCACGATTTCATAATGAGAAGGATAAGAGACATTCATGTCAGGAAGTCCAATTGGTGTACACATGTCCTTTATGTGGGTTCAGGCAACCTTTTTCAGAGAAAAATCTATTTGGTCATTTAAGAGGACATTTGAGAAGTCATGAAATGGTAACATGTCCATATAAGAATTGTAGGTATACCACAAATGTCTACTCCACTTAAAAAACTACTACTCCCACAAAACCAGGGCCCATGGAGTAGATGTTAGTTCAGATTGT
>NW_015596999.1:0-379 GCF_001515605.1 Sinocyclocheilus anshuiensis | reverse complement strand
GTTACAAAGCAAAAGCTCTTAATGATCCTAAAATATGTAAATATTTTCTTTCTTTTTTTTTCAAAATATAAACTTTCCCCTGTTGATTTTGAAATGTGACCTGGATGTTTTTCGGTGAGATTCCCGCTTGCAGACTGTGAGCTGTGAGACGCGCGCGTGTGTGTGTGTGTGTGTGTGTGTGTGAGTTCGTGTGGGTCTCTGTCAGTCACAGGGTGTTTAGCACTGATCTCTGTCTGTCATTACGACTCCGCGGGTGTGAAAAACTATCAGCCATTAGACCCGCTCGCTTCTGTCCTTCTCCATCTCTCCATCTCTCTACAGGCTCCCCTCTACGTCAACTTTAACCCAACCTGTCTCTCTCTTTAACCCTGCTGAGTCT
>NW_015596998.1:0-382 GCF_001515605.1 Sinocyclocheilus anshuiensis | reverse complement strand
ACTTAAGGTCTTTGGACCTTGCATTTAACTATGTAATACAGTTCACTGTTAATAACTTTGAAACAAATCTATTGTAGCAAAACTAAAATTGTCTAATGTTACACTTACACAGTAACTACATGTAAGAAGAGGGTAACAAGGGATCACTTTAAATTACAGCCCGCAGATTTTACACTTACACAGTAACAACACATAACAAGAGGGTAACAAGGGATCACTTTAAATTACAGTCCGCAGATGTTACACTTACCCAGTAACTACATGTAACAAGAGAGTAACAAGGGATCACTTTAAATTACAGCCCGCAGATGTTAAACTTACACTGTAACTACACGTGACAAGAGGGTAACAAGGGATCACTTTAAATTACAGCCCGTGGATG
>NW_015596997.1:0-382 GCF_001515605.1 Sinocyclocheilus anshuiensis | reverse complement strand
TGGGGGATTGAGCTTGTCGGTGGTTCCAGCACCTGCTGCTGTAACAGTAGATGCAGCTTTACGAAGAGATGAGGAAAAAAATCTCCCACTGAGCAGTGGGGAGAAGAAAATAATATGTAAGGCTTCTTCCACTATCTCCAAACCTGCATTCTGTCTCTCTTTCCTCCACACCTATAACGCAGTCACATGTAAACAAGCACAATGATTGTAACAAGTAACTCTTTGCTTGCTGCAAAATGTTTCTGCAAGCAAACACGACACGTGATGAAGACGAGGCTGGGTTTGGCAGTGCTAATCTGTAGTGACAGGGTTGCTAATGCTGAGAGAGACTGCTGCTAACACTCATTAACCACAAGAATGAGTGAAACTGAGTGTGTGTGTG
>NW_015596996.1:0-382 GCF_001515605.1 Sinocyclocheilus anshuiensis | reverse complement strand
CAATAAACCTATGAGAGGAAGTGAGACAACAGTAAAGCCAAACTGAGTAAGGCAGGCCAAAAAAACATTAAGATTAAATTGATGCTTATTATCTAGAATCCCTTACAGACCATCTCAATCAAATCGTATGTGTGTGTGTGGGGCCGGTCTCCAGGGAGGTTATTGCTACAGAGATAGAGAGTGGCAGCTAATTAAAAGGCCACGTTAATGAGAGGAAGACTGCGAAATGAAAACGAAGGAATGTTCCTTGTGGCTATGATAACTGATTTTAGTGATATCTAGTGTGTATGTGTGTGCAGTTTGCTTCCCGTTAGCCTTTTTTGTTTTGTCAGTGAGCATGTGGAGACTGCATTTATATCTATAAAATGTGTGTGTGTGTGTG
>NW_015596995.1:0-381 GCF_001515605.1 Sinocyclocheilus anshuiensis | reverse complement strand
GGCTAATATGGCCAAAGAAGATATTTTGTTTTATAAATAAACGTTGATTTAAAAGCAACCCACAATCAGCGTATTGTTACCGTTACCCCTTATGGCTCCAACAAGGTTTTGTTCCGTCCTCCACGCTGTGCCAACTCACAAAAGGCTATTTTTAGCCAAGCAGTGCAGATTAGATTAGATTAGGAAATCAGATTAGATGCGTAAGGTCAGGAATTGAATTACTTGTTATAAAATTACATTTCGATTCTACTTCTCGATTCCTGCATGCGCATTTTTTGTGATTTAAAAAGATTCAACTGCAAGAACACGAAATAGAACTTGCTTTGCACTCGCGCCGTTTTCTGTGCTGCGCACACACACACACACACACACACACACACA
>NW_015596994.1:0-382 GCF_001515605.1 Sinocyclocheilus anshuiensis | reverse complement strand
GGTTGTACTGATATGTTGTTGATGACCCTGGGGTGATTTTGGACACAGCTGGGACAAGAAGATCTTTAAACACTTATAATGTCTATCTGATACTTTGTGTGTGCTTGTGGGTATGTGTGAAACATACCTAAGCTTATTTTTCTGTTACTTAAAGATTTTAGAGTATTTTAAAATCAAACATCAAACCTCTAGCCAAATCAAGGTTGTCTGCAATACTTGGCAAAACAGCTGCTATCATATAAAGATCTTGCTTGCAAAAATAAAATTAATATAGCTGCAAGCAGCGATTATCAGGGTTCAAGCGCTTTAAGGAATTTAAGCACATGGACCAATTCTTACTATTAACTAGTTGCTTATTAGCAAGCATATTACTAGCATATTG
>NW_015596993.1:0-382 GCF_001515605.1 Sinocyclocheilus anshuiensis | reverse complement strand
GAGCTCATGGTGACATCATTGTGAGATCAAATTGTTGAATGGGTACTGTTTTATTTTCTGTTTGCTGTTTATCGCTTTCTACTCCTGATTCTGTCAATTTGCAGATGTCTTCTTTATGACATGCTTTTGCCATATTTAATAAAAAATAGACCAAATTTCCACTTTAAATAATTACTTCAAATAATTGCAGATATTTCTGGTTTGTTGATTGCTTCCAATGAGTTTACAGAAGTTTAAACAAGCTTAACTACAGAGGAGGATCCATTGTTGAACAAGTGATGCAATGTTAAATTTCTCCAAATCGGTTCTGATGAAGAAACAAACCCATCTATATCTCGGATGGCCTGAGGGTGAGTACGTTTTCAGCAAATTTTCATTTTTG
>NW_015596992.1:0-382 GCF_001515605.1 Sinocyclocheilus anshuiensis | reverse complement strand
GCATATTAAAAACACCACATAGACAAATAAACAACATTAAAAAAACTTGATGTTAACCACAGGGGGACTTTAACACAATTACATTTTTTCTAATGAACACTATGAGCAGATCAGATGGACCATGCGTCTATTTTCGGTACTTATTTGCTTTAATGTCTAGCAACCTAAAATCAGAAGGATCAAAAAAGGTAAATATCTGAAATAGCCTAGGGTAGTGGTGAGGACAGTTCTAGTTTAGAAATCTTAAATATCTTAAATGTAAAAATATCCTACAAAAAGATCATCAAATAATGTATTAAAGGATTTGTTTACTTCCAGAATGAAAATTTCCCAATAGTTTACTCACCCCCATGTCATCCATGATGTTCATGTCTTTCTTTCT
>NW_015596991.1:0-382 GCF_001515605.1 Sinocyclocheilus anshuiensis | reverse complement strand
TAGTTCTAACATCCACAAAAGCTGTGAGTTCAGATTGTACACAATGAAAATATCCTCTATCTACTATCTTGACGTGAGCCAAGGAGGGCAGAGAAAACCGAGGCTCACTATTTGGATTTCTCGTTTTTGTTTTTTTCCAGACTGGACTTGGCCCAGAATGCCTGCTGTGTAGGAGTTCTGATGGGCCATAAATGAATGACAACAGCTCTGTGTCATCCTATGTGTCATCTTATGTCAAACTCTTCCACTTCACAGTGATGCTGTGTATTACAGTTGCTTTTTTTGTGCTGAAAGAAAAGATCCTGCCTGTTTGTATGCAAGTGTTTGTGTGTGTTGAGTGAGTATTTGTGTGTTTGTTTCTACTCTACGGGTCTCTCCCAAT
>NW_015596990.1:0-382 GCF_001515605.1 Sinocyclocheilus anshuiensis | reverse complement strand
CTAAACTCTGCAGGACACCGGCCCTCCAGGACCGAGTCTGGACACCCCTGCTTTAAGCAAACACACATGCATCAGGTAGTTTAACGCACCGACAGTTTCCTGCCACATGCAAACACACCCAGGCTGTCAGCCTTAATGGAGATAAAGGGCTCTGGTCGTGATAAAGCGATAAGAAGTGTGCCACAGTTATTTGAACACTCTGGAGAAACTCATACAGAAGTAATATGAGGTAACAATCACTAATCACTGTGCTATTAGTGATACAACACATTAACTCTATAAATTGGCTCTCTATGCCCAAATTCGTGGCATTAGCTATTAATGCTGGAGTACTCTAAAGTAATTATAATTTTGCTAGAAACTATTGTCTGGATTTGCAAAT
>NW_015596989.1:0-382 GCF_001515605.1 Sinocyclocheilus anshuiensis | reverse complement strand
TACTGTTTTGTCCTGCTTTTCAAATAAAAAAAATCAATTACAAAATAATTTAAAAATATTTACTTAACACTGAACATTTTTTTTTTTTGCATTCTAGCAGACATTATAAAGTACCAACAAAACACAATTTAACCTAAAATTAATAAGTTGGTAAAATAATATTTTTTGGCCATTTTTAAAAACTTGAACCAGGCATGTATTTTTTTACTGTACAAATAAAGGCAGCCTTGCGGAGCAGAAGAGAATTTTTAAAACATTAGAATATACTGCAGATCCCAATTGTGTGAATAAATGTATTAATAGAGCTGTTGTAGGGTAATTATTATTACTGTCTGTCTTTATTTTACAGAACAGTAAAATTACAATACTAACATTTATGAAT
>NW_015596988.1:0-382 GCF_001515605.1 Sinocyclocheilus anshuiensis | reverse complement strand
AGAAATATGTCTATAGAAAGCTTGAAGTGTCTACTTTTAAATGAATTAATTAAAATCGAAAACTAATATTATCTGGTTATGTAATCCATATATGAAACTAAAGTGAGGTACTGTCTTTCCCATAAGCTATCTGAAGCTTGAAGTGTCTACTTTAACGAATTCAAATCGAAAACGAATATTATCTGATTATGTAATCCATATATGAAACTAAAGCGAGGTACTGTCTTTCCCATAGGGTATCTGAAGCGTAAAGTGTCTACTTTTAAATGAACGAATTCAAATCGAGAACGAATATTATCTGATTATGTAATTCGTATGAAAATAAAGTGAGGTACATTCTTTCCCGTATCTGAAAGCTTGAAGTGTCTACTTTTAAATGAAC
>NW_015596987.1:0-382 GCF_001515605.1 Sinocyclocheilus anshuiensis | reverse complement strand
GTCCAAACTTTTAACTATACTGTACTATAATATAGCCTACACATATGAATATCGGCCGATATATCGGTATCGGTCTTTCTTTACTCCCTAATATCGGTATCGCATCGGTCCCCAAAAAACCCATATCGGTCGGGCTCTACATAATACGCAAACATTTGTTTAAAAAAATGTTGTTTATAGACATCCTATAAAAATACAGTCAATGGCTGGCAGTATTTTACTATAAATTTACTGTGAAAAGATTTATAGCAAATCTCAGTCAAAATGTGAACTATAATACCATTCAGCTCTAATGTGCTAAATGCAACTATAAGACAAGAATATATTAAGAGATTTTAAATATTAAAGGTCCCATATTGTCAAAACTGAAATTTCCTGGCTT
>NW_015596986.1:0-382 GCF_001515605.1 Sinocyclocheilus anshuiensis | reverse complement strand
ATGAGCCATGCAGCAGGTTTACCTGCAGCTGACAGGTGAGTAATTACAGCTGAATGACTGTCTTACTATCTTACTCTGTTATGATGTCCACACAGGAGACAAAGAAAGAGCACCGAGAACTGGTTATTTGACATTTATAAGTAATACTTGGGAACATGTTATCTGTGAGCGTAGTAGAGGTAAACACCCACTGGTGTGTTCTGTCAGAGCAGATGTTTTTTTGAGTCTGCCCTACACAGTTTGACTCGTTAAGTAAGATTTTTTTGGAAAAAAATAATTGTATTCAGCAAGGATGCACTGGATTCATCAAAAGTGACAGTAAAGACATTTTTGTAAAGTTACAAAAGATTTCTATTTTAAATAAATGCTGTTCTTTTGAACT
>NW_015596985.1:0-382 GCF_001515605.1 Sinocyclocheilus anshuiensis | reverse complement strand
GACTGCCCAGTACTGGAATGGGCTGTCTGAGTGTGAGATAGTTTGTTCCATCACATATGTCTGAAGTTGAACATGTGTGCTTGAACCATTTTCCTCATCATGCTCCTGCAGGATTTCCTCAATCAGGCCCTTCAAGCTACTCTCAATGCTGCTGCTGCTGCCACCTACCTGCACTTCCAGTCGTGCAGTTTTCTTGGGGCTTTCTGCTATTGTCTCTGCTACAGCTGTGGTGGTCATTTCCAGTGACTTCTCAATCTTCTCCATCTCTACTGTCAGAGCATCCTTTGCATGCTTGATGTTGTCTGCACTTGAGAAGTATCTGAAAGAAACAATAATTAAAAACAATAAATAAATGTAACAAATAAATAACCTCCTCCAAAGT
>NW_015596984.1:0-382 GCF_001515605.1 Sinocyclocheilus anshuiensis | reverse complement strand
TTTTTTTTGTTTTTTTTAAATGCCAAATTTTGCCCTAGGTTTTAGCTGCATTAATCAAAATCAACTTTATTTAAAACAACAGAACTCAGAAGCTGTGTGTGTACTCTGGCACCCATATTTTTGGGGGTGAATTTGTACTCAGAAGACCTAAATCTAACTAAACCAAAACATCCATTTGAGAAAGTCATCATTTGATGGATAAAAATAAATAAATAAACAAATAAATGATGTAAGTAAGTTCTTAACTGAAAAAATGCTGTTTTCTGTCTGCTGTGTGTGTTTGGGTTATGTGTTATAATATTTATAACTAGTTATACATAAAAAAAACTAGTTGTTTGTGTGTGTGTGTTTATGTGTGTGTGTGTTTATGTGTGTGTGTGTG
>NW_015596983.1:0-382 GCF_001515605.1 Sinocyclocheilus anshuiensis | reverse complement strand
TGCCACTGCCTAAGAGGGCAAAGTGATTAATATCAGTTTATTTCTATTGTTATTTTATCTCTATTGCTCTGGAAAAAAAAACATATTTGTGAATGGGCATTTCATCCTTCATACTTCAATACAAAACAATGCTGAACTATGACAAAAAATAAATTTTTAAATATTATAATAGTGATTTTATAATGTCTAAATATAAATCCAGTAGCAAAACATGTGAAAAGAACTATATTACAGAGCAGAAATGGTAAAGGATACAATAAATGATCCTCTGCTGCCATTTCGTGGCCATAGTGGGAATCATGACATTCATTTTAATATTATTTTTTTTCTACCAGGTGAAATCTTCCACTTAGCATGGCAAATTTTCCATGAATTGTCTCTT
>NW_015596982.1:0-382 GCF_001515605.1 Sinocyclocheilus anshuiensis | reverse complement strand
ACCCCGCCCCCTGGATCTTTGTTCTGCAGTGAGGGGCTACTGGACATTTCGGCAGCACACTAGGCTACTGTTGCAGCTGTTGTTATAGCAACAAAAGAAGCCTTCGGCTTCTATTTGTAACCAAAACGTTGCCAGCTTTTACTTAAAAAGTGCTCGTCCAGTTTTTCTTGTCAAAAAAGACACCAAGTGTGAACACGCCCTAAGAAGTAAAAAAGGCATGCCAGTTGCAGTCTCTGCAGTAAAATTAGGCGGAAATGAAATACCAGGAAATCTTGATCAGGTGATAACCCAAGATTGGAAAACAATAACCCAAAAACATACTGTAGATCCCATCATGACATACCTCGATCTGTCCCTGACGTGCATATGACGGATGGTTCTT
>NW_015596981.1:0-381 GCF_001515605.1 Sinocyclocheilus anshuiensis | reverse complement strand
TCTGATTATTATCAATGTTGAAAACAGTTGTGCTGCACAATATATATGTTTTGGAACTTGTGTAACTTTTTTTCAGGATTCTTTGATGAATAAAAAAAGTTAAAAAGAAGAGCATTTATTCAAAACAGAAATCTTTTCTAATGATATAAGTATTTACTATCACTTTTCATGAGTTCCTCGTGGAATAAAAGTATTTCTTTCAAAAAAATAAATAAATAAATACTGACCCCAAACTTTTGAACCGTTGTGTGCAATGTTACAATAGATTTCTATTTTAAATAAATGCTGTTCTTTTTAACTTTGTATTCATAGAAAAATCCTGAAATAAGTATCAGGGGTTCCACAAAAATATTGTGCAGCACAACTGTTTTCAACATTGAT
>NW_015596980.1:0-382 GCF_001515605.1 Sinocyclocheilus anshuiensis | reverse complement strand
TTACATAATCACATTAGCTTTGGTCAGAATGTTTTCAAACTTTTATTATTTTTAATTTCTTAAAGAACACTATTGGTACACACCAGAGTTATCATGTCCACAGCAGCACAGGAATCTCCCGGCTATTCTTAGAAGCCACCATAAAAATCCAATTATTATAGCTGTGGTGAGAAATACTTAAATTAGGATAATTCTTAGAAAGCGAAACATTTGTGCAATCAAATATAAATCTGATCTTGATTTGCCATTTTAAATGGTAATACTCGCTTCAATTATTAGTTGTCAAAACGTCATTTATTGTCATATAGAGTGCTTAGAAGGTTCTTGGCCAGTGTCTGATGATGCTTTAATGCCATTGTTTATCCATTTAAACATTTTGTAT
>NW_015596979.1:0-382 GCF_001515605.1 Sinocyclocheilus anshuiensis | reverse complement strand
CACACACACACAGAGAGACAAACACAGACACACAGAGACAGACACACAGAGAGACGAGTGTATTATGTGTTTATGGGTAGAAACACTAATTAACACAAAGACAATGGAAAGTCTATTTACCTCATAATCAATGTCTTTTCTGTTGAGCGCGATGTTAATGGTGAACGTGGAGGAATCATGATGCGGACGGAGCGACGGCTGCTCATCAGGACGATAACGAACCACAAAATTCATCACAGCCTGAGCCTGTAACACACACACACACGTTTGTGTCACTCAGTTATTTTACACTCATTTACACTAGTGTTCAGTAGTTTGGGATAAATAGGATTTAATGTTTTTTTTAAAGAAGTCTCTTCTGCTCAGCAAGGCTGCATTTATT
>NW_015596978.1:0-382 GCF_001515605.1 Sinocyclocheilus anshuiensis | reverse complement strand
TTGTCCCTCTGGAGAACCACATACAGAGAGAAAAAACTCTCCTTCGTGCATTATACAAGCAAAGATAACACCTTTCTACTTTGGTCATTCATCTTTTTTGCATTATTTAGTGTTTGTGTAGGCTATCTGTGTGTGTCTATATGTTATGCTAAGATACCAAAATATGCATTTGTTGTTTTTATATGATTATTTTACCAATGAATATTTTCACAAGCTTTGTTTTTGAAGCTAACCTTCTTGAAACAGATGTTTATTGGAATAAATGATGCCCGGATAGTCATATTAATATTAAACTATAGCGTGACTTCACCTTTCTGTTGTAGTATTATGTCCTCTCCTGAGTGCGGGTGTTTTTGGCAAGCAATTTAGATGCGTGACATGT
>NW_015596977.1:0-382 GCF_001515605.1 Sinocyclocheilus anshuiensis | reverse complement strand
CCTTTAGTCAATTAGTGTAGCAGGTACCTCTTAGTTATTATAACACTGAAAATGGCCAAAAAAGGTCATCAAAGCAATAACACAAGTGGAATTAGGAGGTTGCGTACCTCTCTCTCAATGAGCTTTATTCATTAAACACAAGCAGAATAAATTTCTGTGTAAACTGTTCATAATTTCAATGAGTATGTTGCATTTATTTCAGTGTGACAGGTTTACGTATTATGTACACAGATATACTTTCTGCTAATTTTCATGACCCTAATGTCTTTATTCTGCTTTTTAAACCTTGATAGTAACACTGAACTAAATGTTGATGTTAAGCACTGTTTTAACCTGTCAGTGAATATGCATGCTAATATCTAAATGTGATAAGTAAATGCTA
>NW_015596976.1:0-382 GCF_001515605.1 Sinocyclocheilus anshuiensis | reverse complement strand
TTGACTTGACTAGTACATAATTTCAAACTCATCCTGATCAAACACACCTGATTCAGCTCATTAGCTCATTAGTAGAGACTCCAGTGGCCTGTCGCACTATCCACACTTGTGGTCTTGGCCACTTAACAGGAAGTAAGACTGTCCTAGGCCTGAAAAATGCTGAAGAAAGCTCAGTGCCCTTAATGGCAAGTTCACACTACAGGATTTTAAGCCCGCTTTGCAAGTTAACGAGCTCGCCGACAGGTTGGGCTGTGATCAGGGGAAAATGAGTGGGTGATCAGCGCTAGGCAGTCTTTATGTGTGAACTACTCAACATCACATCAAGGAGGCTCACTGACGCATTTACACAACACTATTTTCAGCTAAAAAAAATCTAAACTTT
>NW_015596975.1:0-382 GCF_001515605.1 Sinocyclocheilus anshuiensis | reverse complement strand
ACTCAGACAGATGAACCAGAATGGAATGGTTGTAAAAAGTGTTTGTGTAAATGTATCTGGTGAAGAACAAGTGAAAGGTAGTTCTCTTTGACAGACTAGCTGCTAATGCTGGCTTTCTGCAGGTCAGACCGGAGAAATGCTGACTTAAGTAATAAGGAACATAAATGGATGTGGAATTAACAGTTACCAGAGTAGATGGCAGACTATGTCACTGAAGTGAATCTATTTAGAACTGTTTGTGTGGTTTCAAATAGTGATAGACCAGACCAATTAATTACTGAAAAACTATGTTCACTCACTGGCAAATAACACATTGAATTAAACATTTTTAGTTTTAGGTTTGAAGTAGAAAGACTTAAATAGTATTTTCTTGTAAAAAAAA
>NW_015596974.1:0-382 GCF_001515605.1 Sinocyclocheilus anshuiensis | reverse complement strand
CATCTCAACCTCAGCGGCAACAAAATTAAAGACCTCAGCACCATCGAACCCCTGGTAAGATGTGTTTATAGTATCATTGGAGTCATAACTAGTGGAGTTTATCAACTTAGTGATGAATATATTTTAATAATTTATGTATACGCTCACTGATAACACTGTTGAGAGACTTTCAAGCACTACTATTATTAATGTTCTTGAATAACACATCTAAATAATGTTGTTGCCTGACTTGAATTTTAGATGGCTTGAAATGATAAAAATAAAAACAATTTAGTATTGTTATTAATTTGTTCTCCTGTCTTTTTCCCAACAGAAAAAATTGGAAAGCCTCAAAAGTTTAGACTTGTTCAACTGTGAGGTGACAAACCTGAATGACTACAGA
>NW_015596973.1:0-382 GCF_001515605.1 Sinocyclocheilus anshuiensis | reverse complement strand
TAACAATGAACAAAACTTTTAAGCACTTGTAAATCTTGTAAATTTTTGCCAATGCAAATTTGTTATTTATTTTAAAAATGAATCTTTCAATAATGAAATAGAGTGATGAAGCATAACCTTTTTTTTGGGGTGAACAATCCCTTTAACTCTTCAATATCCTACAGAGTTCATAAACTAACCACTCAGGCTGCGATCAGTACCATCAGCTGTGCCATTGTTAATAATATGTATTTGAATTTTAGATCTGCAAGTAGTTTTAGTATTTACGATTAATAAATAAATAACAGAGCTTGTCACATTGCAATCTCGGATTGACTTCTCAACAAAAGATGAAAGTGAAAGTGACGTGGTGACCCATACTTGGAATTAGTGCTCTGCATTT
>NW_015596972.1:0-382 GCF_001515605.1 Sinocyclocheilus anshuiensis | reverse complement strand
TAACAAATCCTTGCTGAATAAAAACTAATTTCTTTAAAAAAAATACTGACCTCAAACTTTTGAACAGTAGTGTATATTCTTACAAAAGTTATATTTTAAATAAATGCTGTTCTTTTTTAACTTTTCATTTATCAATGAACCCCAAAAAAGTATCACAGGTTTCCAACATTGATAATAGCCTAAATCAGCATTGCATAAAATGTATTTTAAAGTAGCCTATATTAGAATTTTTATCAAATAAATGCAGGCTTGGTGACCATTAGGGATATGCCGGTATCCATTTTTCATGTTGCGATTAATTGCTTATGCTTTTATCACGGTATGCGGTATTATCACGATATTTAAATTTAGTTTTAAAAAAGTGCTGTCATAATACAGTATA
>NW_015596971.1:0-382 GCF_001515605.1 Sinocyclocheilus anshuiensis | reverse complement strand
ACAATGGAGCACGCTCTGCTGGACAAACTAAGTAATTACACCATTAGGAAGCATTTAATCTGCGTTATATGTTCTGGCTCATATTGGCCGATAATATCGGCTAAGCGATATATCGGTCAGGCTCTAGTATTTTTATCTGTAAACTCTGAGTTTCAGAGTAGATTCAGAGCTGACAAACCCAAACAAAACCAGCCCGCTTTAGATCAGGTTCAGTGGCTCTGCAGAAAACAGCCGATCACACCAAACATGAGCCAGTTTGATTCACTCATCATGAGAGAGGCAGAATAATTCAGCTCTCTACCGAAGATTAAGAGATCGTTATGAAAGATATCAGGAATTTTTTTTTTACCATAGAATTTTTATTGTTGCAAATTGCATTTTT
>NW_015596970.1:0-382 GCF_001515605.1 Sinocyclocheilus anshuiensis | reverse complement strand
TATATATATATATATATATATATACTGTATGTGTCAGTTATTTACAGTATATGTATAGTCAGATGGTTAGCTGTTTAGGAGTGGTGTCTTTCCGTTTCCCCTTTGGGATAAACAGGAAACTCAAACCACAGTCAAGCACTTCTTGAAGTTGTCCTGAAAATCAGTTGACAATAATTGTTATCTAACAAGTTGATTATCTCACCATGTCTAGAGGTAGAAGTGGAGTGCCTTCTATCACTTCCATGGTGTGATCGGTGACCGGAAGAGTTGGAGCGCTCCCTTGTTTTGCTGGAATGCCCTGAAACACCAACAAATATGTTCAAAATGTTATTTTTTTTAAATTATGAACTAAGAATAAAGTTTGTTACAGATGTGAACACTG
>NW_015596968.1:0-382 GCF_001515605.1 Sinocyclocheilus anshuiensis | reverse complement strand
TGGCTTATACAAGTAAACTCACATTAAACAATTCAGAAACACAATCAAGTATTCCACAAAATTATAACTAAGCATCACATCTAAACAAGAAACATATTACTTGATAAATGCAAGCTCAATAAAGGCACCTAAATATTTATAATTTTGTCTAATTTAACATTTTTTAAATAATCATTAAATCAATGACCGATAGTTCCGTTGCGAAATTGTAATCTCACATAGAGTTTACTGATTTTACGGGTAAGCTAACTGTGGGGTGACATTGCAGAGTATGTTTTTCAAGTGTTTATGTGTTTTTTTTATGGTGTTAAATTTCCTACATCTTCTACCTTATTTGATTTATTCTCAGGTTAGGTAAAGTAAGTCAAATTAACATATTCAA
>NW_015596967.1:0-381 GCF_001515605.1 Sinocyclocheilus anshuiensis | reverse complement strand
AATGCCAAGGTGAATTTTTTTAATTTTCCAAGTTAAGTTAAACATTTTCAGCTAATATTTATATTTTATTTTATTTCAGCTTTATTTTAATTAACAAAAACAAAACAAAAACGTTTTTAATAGTTTTCGTTATAGTTAACTAAATAAAAAAAACTGACATTATCTGTACAGTATGAAAAATGGATATTTGTTTCAGTTTTGCTGAAGACTACGTTTTATAGTGTCATTAAATTCTTACTGTTCTTTGAGATACATAATCAAAATCTGGAAAATGAGCAAGCACAATTAAGCAAACATCAGCCATTATATATCCAAAAATCGGTTTATTCCGATATATTAAATGGGTCCTATTATGCTTTTTCACTTTTTCAACTTTAGTTA
>NW_015596966.1:0-382 GCF_001515605.1 Sinocyclocheilus anshuiensis | reverse complement strand
ACTGAATTAAACATTTTGAAACAGAAAGACTAAAATAGTCAGTCTTGTAAAATATATGGGTGAATTTGGGTAAATTGCTTTTTAAGACTGCATTTATTTGATCAAAAACTAGAATTGTTTTACAGTTATTGTGAAATATCATTACAATCTAAAATAACTGTTTTCAAATTTTAATGTATTTATAATGCAATCTATTCCTAAACAGAATTTTCATCAGCCATTATTTACAATTCTTTGATGAATAGAAAATTTAATTTATAAGTATTAATTCCTTTTGAATGGCTTTCAATGGGGGAATAAATGCTTTTCGCCTTCAGAATCTTGTATATGGCATCAGCAGGGACTACAGGGCCATGCTAACTAGCAGAAAACCTTTTTTTTT
>NW_015596965.1:0-381 GCF_001515605.1 Sinocyclocheilus anshuiensis | reverse complement strand
GGCTCCCTGAACTGCCTGATCCGCCATGGGTCCCGGAACGGGTACAGCCCTGGATGCCTACCGTCCCGTGTTAAGCCTGTCCCTAGAGGCCTCCAGAGCACCCACCCCCCCCTCCTCGTTGGATGTTATGAGGCACATGGATGCGCCTTCCGGGAGGGGGAGGTATTGTAACGCCCTTGGACCGCCCCTGTGTCCTGTCTCAATAAAGTCTGTTCATCGTGAAATTCTCCCACGTCTCCGCGTTTCCTCGCTCCAACACAGTAGCAGATTGTGACAATAATAACGTATTGAGTGTAAATTATAATTTTAATTCAGATTGTTGAATGGATGCCACCTCAGTGTCGGCTCCAGCCCCTGAGTCCGCTCAAGTGTCGGCTCCAG
>NW_015596964.1:0-381 GCF_001515605.1 Sinocyclocheilus anshuiensis | reverse complement strand
GGGACGGTGCTCAAGAGCTCTCCAGCAGGGGTCATGCAGCTGCCCGCTGGATTCACGCTCATGCCAGGTGGGGCTCCTCGCCATTCATTCATTCATTCATTCGTTCGTTCGTTTGTTGCATGCAGTTTTTCTCACTTTCACAGATTGAGGCTTATTTGACTTTCCAGAGGGGTTTTGCATGATGCACTGCATCAGCTTGCACAACGTCTTTGTGTTTTAATACACACAAACTTTTTTGCTTGCATGTCTGCATACTTTGAATTCTGCTTTCCACTGATTCGTCTGTGTAAAGGCCTATTCACATCAAGAGTGATGCAAAAATTACTTGACTCATAGAGAAACTCACAATATATAATTTTTTAAAACATGACATAATGCTCT
>NW_015596963.1:0-381 GCF_001515605.1 Sinocyclocheilus anshuiensis | reverse complement strand
GGATCAGGGGAGACCAGCATGAAGCAAACATCTATCGTGAATGGACATAAATTAAGTGAACTTTCTAAAATCGAGTGAACTTTTTACAAGTTTACAGGAAAAACAAAACAAAACAAATTTTGTTATGTATTAACTAAAACGTAAGGTATAACCTAAACTCTTAAACAGGAAGACTGTCCAGATCCAGAACTTCCAGATATAGGGCGTGACACAGAAGGTAGGACAAAACTCAATGGCAAATACTTCTTATTAATTTAGTTGCATTAGAATCTGAGAAGACAACATAGATTTCCTTCGTGTTCTAAAACAATGTATATAATGTAATCTGTAGATGGACAACATATACTTACCTCGAAAGATTATAGTAATCCTGAAGACCTT
>NW_015596962.1:0-381 GCF_001515605.1 Sinocyclocheilus anshuiensis | reverse complement strand
CCTATTAATCAAGATCTGTCAAGAGATGATCTGCTCCTTTTGGCCTTCAACACATTGGGTACTCCACCTGATTCACCCGCAGACACAGCCCAGTCAACTTCAGGAATGCCAGCGCAACCCAAACAAACTGGTAGGAAGCGGTCAGCTAAATCATCTTTGCCTCACGCAGCAAAAAGACTTATGACATCTGCGCAGTCCTCACAACCTCCACAACGCTGTCCATGGTGCTGCAAACGTAAGCAAGCCGGCAGATGCCAGAGGCCATCCTATTCTGAATTTTAACGGCTCTGCTTTATGTAATAATTTTAATGAATCTGTGTGTTCCTTCCCTAATCATAAATTTGCTCATGTATGTAGCTTCTGCAAGGACCCACACCCGAA
>NW_015596961.1:0-381 GCF_001515605.1 Sinocyclocheilus anshuiensis | reverse complement strand
TGATGTGTTTGATTAGGGTTGGAGCTAACTCTGCAGGACAGTGGCTCTCCAGGACCGAAGTTTCCCAGCCCTGATGTAGTGTGTCGTGTCATATCATGTAGTTCATGGAATGAGATTTTACTCCGTGTTAAACTTCAAGAAGCGCTTCTTCTCTGCTGTGAAACAGAGGTGCATGTTACAATTTTTGCACATCACTTTGGGTGTTCCTACACACCCAGGAACCTCGCATCTTCCCTTTTTGCCACACATTATTTGTCTGTATGTATTGTCAATGGGAAATTCTGGTTAGGGATGGGAGCCATGGACCCCTGCTTCCTTACCCCTTATCGCACAACGTTGCCCTGAGGCAACGAAAAGAAAAACTGAATTTCTGAACATGCA
>NW_015596960.1:0-381 GCF_001515605.1 Sinocyclocheilus anshuiensis | reverse complement strand
GCTATACTTTAGTGCTTTAGTCACATAACATTGGTAATGGAAATGGCGTCAATTTGCAATAGGTTTTTTACCGACAAAAATGAATGGGATTTTTACTTCCGGAACCCAACTGTTGCACTCCATTGACTGAGTAGTGAAAAGTGGGCGTCACATACCAGAATGGAAACAAGTGGTTGGAGGAGTAGTTGTTTCAGAGGTGAAGCAAGTTACTAGAGTTTGATATAAGTTAATGAAATTAAATATTTTTTTGCTAACAGCTAACAGCCCATATTTTGGGCTCATCAGACTACAGAAACTCATAGAGGTTTGGAGGGTGAATAAATGACAGAATTTCTATTTTGGGTGAACTATCCCTTTTAACTTTTTTTGGATTAATTTGCA
>NW_015596959.1:0-381 GCF_001515605.1 Sinocyclocheilus anshuiensis | reverse complement strand
TGCCATCTGTAGCATCTGTGAGATGATCCAGCAGCAGAACATCGTGGATGTGTTCCACACGGTAAAGACACTGAGGAACAACAAAGCCAACATGGTGGAGACAATGGTGAGCTATACACAGATCTATCACTATATCTGTTTGTTAGTATGTTTTCGGTTGTTCAATTTCAGTGTACTTATCTGTTTATTGGCATGTTCACATAAATTAGTGTTTTTATTTACATTGTGTTTAGTGTCAATTTACACTACCGTTCAAAAGTCTGGGGTCAGTAAGATTCAGCAAGGCTGCATTAAATTGATCAAAAGTCACAAAGAGATTTATGTTATAAAATATTTTTATTTCAAATAATTGTTCATTTGAACTTTTTATTCATCAAAAAA
>NW_015596958.1:0-381 GCF_001515605.1 Sinocyclocheilus anshuiensis | reverse complement strand
ACATACTTTTGAAAATCCAGCGCTTAGTTGATCCTGATAAGCGCTTATTGTCAGTTGTAAACACAACAGCTTTCTTCTAACATGACATATGCAACAGAAAACCCCTTTAAAACAACATTGGTTAATATTCAAAAATAAAAAAGTGGTTTTGTTTACGGAACATGCCAAATAATATTTTTACAAACCAGAAGTAGCAAGGCTCCAGTTGAAAATATATTCCTTTCTTCCCTTTAAAGAACAAAAAGGCAAAAAATTATTAAGAACAATATTTTACATTACCATTAAAACTGTATCTCCTGTAACCATTGTTCACTCTTGTTGTGAATAAATGCAAGACAAATTAAATCTGTTAATAACAATTATAATTTTATGATTATAAAA
>NW_015596957.1:0-381 GCF_001515605.1 Sinocyclocheilus anshuiensis | reverse complement strand
AAGAACCTTATGTGCTCAGACATGCAAAAGATTGAATGGTATTTGGATATTTCCTTGCAGCTTAAGAGGGAGGAAGAAAGCCTCATGGGTCTCAGGTCTAGATTTATACTTAAATTAAATTGAGATCTGAGAACCAATACACAGTTTGAAATTAGGCCAAGGGTCAATTTCTAATGAATGTGGTACGAAATAAATGTTTAATTAAATTAAAACATTATATCAGCCAAATCTTTTCTCTAAAAAAAGCAAGTGTATCTAGATGGCACTGTTCACAAACAATAAACACTGCTTTCAAAGCAGCTTAGCAGAAAATGATGTTGATGTTTATACTATCAATCTTAATGCCTTTATTGTTGCATTTAGCAGATTAGAGCTAGGCGA
>NW_015596956.1:0-381 GCF_001515605.1 Sinocyclocheilus anshuiensis | reverse complement strand
GTGAACGCCATGTGTCGTAGTCTGTCTCACTATTGGGTCTGGGGAGCTTGCCTGAGAATGAACGAAGCTTGATGGGAAAGTGTGAATGTGTGTTTAATTCATCTCTCCTCACAATGTGCTCAACAATGACCTTTTGAATTTCAGGTGGATTCAGGTCGCTCTCCACAACGGACAGACTTCGCTTCACATCAGCTGGTGGGCATGGCTCAGCACCACTATGAATGAACCTTTCCCGAGAAGAATCTGGGAGCAGCTGGGGGTGTGGGGGTTCAAATGTGTCAAGAGACGTGTTGAACTGTCTGGCTCCAAACTCATTATCACCACTGCCATCAGTCTCGATTGTCTCACTGATCTCTGACATCATGTCTTTCAGCACCTCTT
>NW_015596955.1:0-381 GCF_001515605.1 Sinocyclocheilus anshuiensis | reverse complement strand
ATATATATATATGTAGCAATATATAATCGAACCAGATTCTGTTTTAATGTACCTAATCTCACCTTCATTTCAATAAAGACTCATTATCAAATCCAATCACTGTCAGAGCAAGTATTTACTCTCCTAACATAAGTAATTCCTGCTCTATGGCAGTTTGTGTGGTGCTGTGAGAGCTTGTGTTGGCCACTCTAACAGGATCACTGAGTGAATGTGAGAAATGCTTCGGCTGTGTGTAATCTGTGCTGAAGCGTGAAACACACCAGCAGCGCCTCTGGGAAGAGCTCCAGCTGCGCTCGGTACAACACATCATCCAGAGCCCTCGAGCCCAGCTCCACCTCACCGTTACACCTGCACACACACACACAGAGAGAGAGAGAGAGA
>NW_015596954.1:0-381 GCF_001515605.1 Sinocyclocheilus anshuiensis | reverse complement strand
GCTTCTACACTTAAGGTGTACGTGGCCGCGATTGCGGCTAACCACAACACCGTGGGAGGCAGATCGGTGGGGAAGCACGATCTGGTTATTCGGTTCCTCAGAGGCGCCCGGAGGTTGAACCCTCCGAGGCCATGTCTCATTCCCTCTTGGGATCTTTCTGTGGTCTTGCAGGCCTAACAGAGAGTTCCGTTTGAGCCCCTTCAGCAGTTTCAACAGTTGAGTTCAGTGCCCTCTCTATGAAGTCAGCCCTCCCGACTGCGCTCACTTCTGTCAAGAGGGTGGGGGATCTCCCAGCACTCTCCGTTAACAAATCATGCCTGGAGTTCGGGCTGGCAGACTCTCACGTTGTCCTGAGACCTCGGCCTGGATACGTGCCCAAGG
>NW_015596953.1:0-381 GCF_001515605.1 Sinocyclocheilus anshuiensis | reverse complement strand
ACTGTTATCGATACTTGCGTTGTTTTATCTCTGTATACTTCAATGCTAACGAGGAATTAGAAGCTGCTGCTTGTCATTTCTCTACACTGAATGATGTGTTCGAGGTTTGCTCGACGTGTGTGTGATATATGCGCATGTGCGGTGTGTGTTTGTGTGCAATCAGTCATCGCGGCGAGAGTGAACCGTTCGGAAGTGTGGGCTCACGTTACAAAACTAGGTGACAGCAGTGTCAGATGCAATATGTGCAGTAGTGTAGTAGTGAACGAAGGAGGCAACACTAGTAATATAATGAAACGCTTACTAAGAAAACACAACATCTACCTCAAGCAATGCACTGCTGTATTATGTCTCGCGGCTCCAGCTCCAACTGAAACTCACGAG
>NW_015596952.1:0-381 GCF_001515605.1 Sinocyclocheilus anshuiensis | reverse complement strand
TTTAAATTCGCAGTCATCTAAACTTTAGACAGCAGAAGAAAAATATTCTACATCCAAAAATAACTTTCATACCTCAAAACAAGTATTTAGATAAACTTCTGCTGAGGTGAAATGATTGTGCTCTTTTTTCACAGGCAGAGAGAGAATCCTTCTGAGCATGTGCAGATTTAGTGTCATCACTCTAGTTTGTTTCTGATTGGAGGAATTGAGTGTGTTACAATGGTCTCCCCTAAATGTGTTGGGTAATGGTATTTCATTAGCGATTTTAGTGTTTGAGTGCGTACAGTTATGAATAATTAAATTATGTTGGTTTAAGACATCAAATGAATTGCTTTAAAGAGAGCTACAAAATGAACAATATAATTATTTTTAAATCAGTGA
>NW_015596951.1:0-381 GCF_001515605.1 Sinocyclocheilus anshuiensis | reverse complement strand
GAGTGTGATATTGCTCTAGGCCAGTTCTGTGCTGTAATCCCACTGTGTTCTGACCTTTGCTGGCTCTGATGCAGACAGAAGCTACCAGCACTGCAGTGCATGATGGGTAAAAACAAGCTGATTAATATGCACACATTACCATATTATCCACTCCACAGGTCTGTGTGTGTGGTCTTGCCAATTTATTTTGAAATAATTTGATCGGTATTTTATTTCTGTAAGTCTGGTATGTAAAATCATATTATATTATATTATATTATATATTGTTAACATATTATTTTAAAACTGATTCTTTTTATTTAATGTACAATTATATTATATTCTATTATATTAATAATTTACTACTTGGAATTTATATTTTTTAATTATAAAATTATTATA
>NW_015596950.1:0-381 GCF_001515605.1 Sinocyclocheilus anshuiensis | reverse complement strand
ATGTGCCTTCCTTGCCCTTATTTGGTCCTTCCTGTTCCTGTCCTCGTTCGTCTCCAGCTGTGTTTTTATTAATTAGTTAATTTGCTCCCAGGTGTGTTCCATTGGTGTCTGTGTATTTAAAGTGTGTATGCGTGCGTGCCAGCCCCGGGCCCATATGCAAAAACATTTGTACGGGCTCCTTCAAACATCATAGGTTAATGTAGGCTCCATCGCTCCTTATTGTTGTCTTTTCTAAGGTAAATAACATTACATGACTATTCACAAGCTGTTATATTAATAAAAAATATATAAATGTTTGGAAATAATATTTCACGTTTTCAAGTCATTTATTCATTAGTAGCGCACCAGCCACCCAATAATCGCAATAAGCGTGTTTTGTTA
>NW_015596949.1:0-381 GCF_001515605.1 Sinocyclocheilus anshuiensis | reverse complement strand
TTTAAATATTTCATAATCAAAAACAATAACCCTCATGTTCTGTTTGGGACCCCAAACTAATTTTTAACATCTCAAAAAAACATGATTAACATGGAAGTATCAGGTTGATACAAAATGAATTGTTAGATCATCCATGAAAAATGTTTCTGTTTGCGGTTAATTTGACACCCTAGAAATAAAAGTGGAAATGAAATGCATATATCATATGTAATTATGTAATGAATTTTCAGATGATGCACATTTAATTTAATTTTGTTTTATTGTATTCGAAATGTATTTTGTATCATGTGTTTTTGCTGGTGTCAAACTGACACCAGACAGAAACAACATTACTTGATTAGATAAAATTGAAATTTTGGAATTAGGTTATTATTATTATTA
>NW_015596948.1:0-381 GCF_001515605.1 Sinocyclocheilus anshuiensis | reverse complement strand
AAACACCTATTTGAGTCCCATTATATAGGTTGGAAATGGGATGCGCCCCACTGCCAACCTATTGTATGAGCCCCAAATAGTAGCTTTCTGGACACTTTATATAAAGAGGATTCATCATATGTATGATGTATTTTTCTGTACATTACCACCATTACATTAGTAGTACATTAGTACATTACTTTATATTGTATTATTCATGTGTATGATGTTTTTCTTGAATAAACCACCTCACCTGTACTCAACACAGTCTGTTGGACCCATTTACCTGATTTACATATCATAATAATGTTTATTATGCATAAAAAATGAATGTCCTTAAAGCTCCCCATTAAATAAGTTGCTAATGGGATTTTATTTACAGTTTGATTAATAATACCATTA
>NW_015596947.1:0-381 GCF_001515605.1 Sinocyclocheilus anshuiensis | reverse complement strand
TTTTTTTCTAATGTGCTGCTGTGTATGTAACAGGTGCTATAACAGATAATAAAAATGATAATTTATATATAAATAAATTCTAAGGGCTCTAGAATGTAAAAATTTGTCATTTTCTACTTTGTTTCTGTATGACCATTATTCTGTTTGCATAATATTTATTTATATTGTGTGAATATGTGTGTACACAACTATGTAAAAGTCTTAGGCCACTAGTATTTTCACCAACAAAAATGGTTTTAATCCAGTTATTTCTGTAGTGTTTTAGCAGGAAATATAAATTTACATTTCCAAACATTATTTTAGCCATTAATTGTAATAATCCAGCACTGTAAAAAGTTAGGCACTTGTGTAAAAATGCTGTAAAGTGAGGATGCTTTCAAA
>NW_015596946.1:0-381 GCF_001515605.1 Sinocyclocheilus anshuiensis | reverse complement strand
GTGAAAAGCTAAAGTAAATGACAGCATTTTAAATAATCTGTGAAATTGCTGCATTAAGATAATTAAAGCCTTTATAGGAGTTTATCCAGCTTTAAATGTCTTGAGAGGGCTTTGCTGTTTGCAGAGGGAAGTTGGCAGGGCATTTTGCTAAAGTGGCCCTATAAAAATTACCATGTAAAAAGAACCAAGACAAAATCTCAAGAGGGAAGAAAAACGTTTCCATTGTTGTGCATGGAGGCTGTGTTTCTAACAATAAACTTTCTTGAGGTATTTATTTAGTTTATTTGTTTTTTCAGTTTTTTCCCCAAATAAATTATCAACATTTTTTTGTAGCATGCATCAAATGTTTGGAGTTTTTTTTTTTATTTTTTTTTTTGTTTT
>NW_015596945.1:0-381 GCF_001515605.1 Sinocyclocheilus anshuiensis | reverse complement strand
CATATGAGAAAAAAGCTATTTGCATATCTTATTAAACACTTGTTTTGCTACTGATTATTCATATTTCAGTAAAGAAAATGTTATTTTAGTAATAGTTTGGTGGTGAAACTCATCATTACTAGTTGAGCTACTGACACAGTTTACCATAAATCATCTGACTCATTTAGATATTTTATTTTATTTTATCTTATTTTTAGCCACTGACACAGTTTACTGTGAAGCATCCGAAAATTTTACCCCACAGATTTTATTTCATTTCATTTACATCTGACACATTTTACCCAACAGTTTTTTTTGTTTTTTTTAGTCACTGGCACAGTTTACCATTAATCATCTAAAATCACATTTTACCCCAGAGTTATTTTATTTTATTTTACTTTA
>NW_015596944.1:0-381 GCF_001515605.1 Sinocyclocheilus anshuiensis | reverse complement strand
TACATTTCTACAAACCTGATGAAGAAACAAACTCATCCTAATCTCCGATGAACTGAGGATGAGCACTTTTTCATTTTTAGGTCAACTATTTCTTTAAAAGAAACATTTTTCCACTGTAAAGAAGCTTTTGTGGACAGGGATGTACTTTTAAGAGTGTATGTAAAAACTGTGGTCAGATGTTGCTCAACCTGTCCCAGAATTCAACACTCTCCCAGACGTTTCACCCTCCTCGTCACCTTTTACTCCTTTAGTTCAACCCCGTCCTTCAGAGATCTCTTCCCCCACACGCTTCAAAAACAAAACTCAGATTTCAGAAAAACAGGCCGTCTGCTTTGTTCTGTCTTGTGGGTTCAGCTTTGTTGTCATTACATGCCTTAATTC
>NW_015596943.1:0-381 GCF_001515605.1 Sinocyclocheilus anshuiensis | reverse complement strand
ACTTCAATTTCTCATACGATATGTATTTTTCAAATATCGTGTAGCTGAAGAGCACTGTATAGACTGTAATGAGAGGAAACATTATTAACTGCGTACCCTTCTTACTAGTTATAACTTTTACAGTTAATAACCCACACAACTTACTCTTCAACATGGCAAATGCCAAGCAGGGCCCTGTGATTTCTGCAATGCAGAAAATGCAAACAAAATCACAAAATCCAGTCAAAAATGGAATTTACTGTATAAAACAGGATGTCAATTTAGCAATATTTGATGAATAAATCTAATAAATAAAAGTTTGGTGAAGAAATTATAACAAATGTTGTACAGTAGAATGTACTTTTTACAAGTAATAATAATAATAATAATAATAATAATAAT
>NW_015596942.1:0-381 GCF_001515605.1 Sinocyclocheilus anshuiensis | reverse complement strand
ACCCATTCACTGCAGAGGATCCATTAGTGAGCAAGTGATGTAATTTCTCCAGATCTGTTCTTATGAAGAAACAAACTCATATATATGTTAAATGGCATGAGGTTAGTACACTTCCAGCAAATTTTCATTTTTGGGTGAACTTTTTCTTTAATTATGGACATCGAGTATGTATATATATTGATTGGTTGGCTGCCACCTTGAGTAATTTAAAAATAAAAATGGGAAATAAGTGCATGTTGTATCATCTTGGCAGGCATTCCTGTGTACAGATTTGGGCCAGTGTAAGTACCACCCAGAGACGGTTGTGTATCCTGGCATTGGGGCAGATCATAGATGGCACGGCATTGGTCTTTACCCCTGCTGCAACCAGAAAGTCCTAAG
>NW_015596941.1:0-368 GCF_001515605.1 Sinocyclocheilus anshuiensis | reverse complement strand
GTTTTCCTCTGAGAGCGCTGGGATTATTCTCAGATGGGGCGACAGACGCTCGTCTCTGAACAGAGGAAGAGCGTTTCAAAACCGGCCGCGTGCTGATGTGACGTCTCATATGGAATTCTCTGCAATTCTCTGATGGAGAAGCTGCACTTAATGACACAGTCCTCATGCTGCTAAGTGGGTGTTTGTGTGTGTGTGTGTGTGAGTGTGAGCGCCTGTGGATGTAATTAAATCTTAACGAGAAAGACAAGGCTTGTTTGATGTCTCCATCTTGCAGTGCACTCATCCAGAACGACAGATTTATCCGCAAGCCATGCAAAAGAGAGGTGCGTGAGTGTGTGTGTGTGTGTGTGTGTGTGTGTGTGTGTGTG
>NW_015596940.1:0-381 GCF_001515605.1 Sinocyclocheilus anshuiensis | reverse complement strand
TTTTTTTTTACTCTGCTCTACTCTGCAAATGATTATATTGTGATTATTAATCACGATTGTTCTTATGTGAGAAATTTATTTTACATTTAATCGGAATTATTGCACTTTCATATAATCACAAATCAAGAGAACGTCAAGGGTTTATTTGACTTCATTTAGTTTCCTGAGTTGATATATTAATCATATACATTAACACACTCTATACATTATCAATATTGAAAATGTTATCTTTAAAGCTTAAACTGTGAAATTCCTAATAATAATTCCAGTAATTTCAAATTGTTAACATTTTTCTAGTGCTGTCAAACGATTAATCGCGATTAGTCACTTCCAAAGTAAAAGTTTTTGTTTACATTATATATGTATGTGTAATGTGTATAT
>NW_015596939.1:0-381 GCF_001515605.1 Sinocyclocheilus anshuiensis | reverse complement strand
TCTGGGTCACTTTTTCAAGTTTAAAGCCATAAACTGATCAATGAATGATACAAATTATAGCCATAAGCCATAAAAACACTTATGCTTAAGGGTTGAAACTCTGATAAGTTTCTCTACACTCTCAAACATCATATATTTTTATATTTTGTATTACACTTCAAATGTCTTGTGTCTTATACAGTAGTTTTAGTATTATATTACAAAACAAGGTCCCACTTTATATTAGGTGTGTTTGTAGTTAAAAAAAAAAAGAAAAAGAAAGACATTTTAGGAACAATATATGGTACAACGGGTCTAAAGGCCCACCTTAAGAAAAAATGTGCTATTCACTGCGCTTTAAATGTATAATTGCAGAAAAAATATATACGTTGTATTG
The DNA here is from genome assembly GCF_001515605.1 of Sinocyclocheilus anshuiensis. NCBI lineage: Eukaryota > Metazoa > Chordata > Actinopteri > Cypriniformes > Cyprinidae > Sinocyclocheilus > Sinocyclocheilus anshuiensis. Next base: position 5 of record NW_015596939.1, on the reverse strand, counting down.
AACAT
>NW_015596938.1:0-381 GCF_001515605.1 Sinocyclocheilus anshuiensis | reverse complement strand
TTTACTCAAGTATGGTTTTTAGGTACTCTTTACACCTCTGCTTGTTACCATATTATTTTAATGTGTTATCTTAACTATGAACACACTGGTTTGTAGTGCAAACTGTTTTACTGTTTACTGCATTATACTTCTCCTTATTTCCCTACTGCAGCTAATGAACCGGAAGTCTTGCACATTCACAGAAAATGGCTTACATCCGCGTTGAAAAATAAGTTTTCAAAAATAAGGTTTCTATCAAATTTAAATAAGCTAATATCAAAGCTAATAAGGCTGTATAACCAGTGGCATAGCGTCTGGGCATGCAGGGTATGCAGGTGTATATGGGCCCGGGCAGTTTGGGGGCCTGCCGAGCTGGGGGGAACTTTTAATTGAAACGAGGGA
>NW_015596937.1:0-381 GCF_001515605.1 Sinocyclocheilus anshuiensis | reverse complement strand
TTATTATTATATTATATTATTTAAAGTATGTTTTTTTTTTATATTGTTATATATTTGGTCTGGAATTAATATGGTTCTATTGTGTTGAGCCTTCCATGCCAGATTCTTTTTTTGTATACTTATTAATGCCATTTTGTATTTAATAAAAAGTGTGATCTCATACATTTAGGGTGACATGGAAAAAATAGATAAATACAATGGCCATTTATCTTCAATTCGATTTTAAATGATATTGAGTCAGCTCTCTGTTCTGCATACTAAAATGATGCAATGCAGCACCTGCACCAGTGTTTAATGTTACTACCTCCTTAAGTACAGGCCTTCACTGCGTGCATGTGTGAGTTTGGGTGTGAAGGACCTCAGTACATTTTTTTTTTTTTT
>NW_015596936.1:0-381 GCF_001515605.1 Sinocyclocheilus anshuiensis | reverse complement strand
TCTCGTCAAAGTGCTTCGTTATAATTAACTCCCAGAACTGCGTTCACAAACAGCAGGCTCCGCAAATAAGAGAACATGACCACGTTTTGTCTGCGCGCTCGGAAGCTCGTAATTTATTGTATTCAGAAATGATTACATACAGTGCCTTCTCCTACTGCAGCAAATGAATTTTTTCTTCGTGATATTTAGCGCAAGTTAATCAGGACGTGACGATTTTGTTCTCTTCAGCTCGCTGGATGGAAACGGTGCTTTATTCGCAAATATTTTATGCGATATTGAAATTTTGTGCACAAGTTTAATTCATAACTTTGGATGGAAACATCTTGATCAGTTTAGACTTACACTCTAAAAAATGCTGGGTTAAATATAACCCAGTGCTGG
>NW_015596935.1:0-381 GCF_001515605.1 Sinocyclocheilus anshuiensis | reverse complement strand
CTCTGCAGACTTGTGCTGTAGGAAGGTCTGAGCCAGGAGCTCAGGCGCTCTTTGATTTATGACTTATCCAGTGCAGCATGTTTGACTGGTAAGGTTATAGAGAGCTGGGAAGCAGAAGTATTTTCTCCACCGATCATTCATGTGCAGAAAATTGGGCTTTGGTGGTTTTCAGATTCCAGAAGCATTGCTGTTTAATATAAACTCCTGGTGGGGTTTATAGTCATATAATTTGACACTTAAAACGAAAGATACACGGTTGCATTAGTATTTAAAGGAATTGGTGACCCAAAAATGAAAATTGTGTGATTTACTCGCCCTCAAACATGTATGCATACCATAGACCAGTGTTTCCCAACTGGGGTGCCGTCTGTCGAGAGCAGG
>NW_015596934.1:0-381 GCF_001515605.1 Sinocyclocheilus anshuiensis | reverse complement strand
TGACATTACTCCCCCCTCCCGGAAGGCGCATCCCGCGCCGTAACATATCCACCAGGGAGGGGGTGTGGGCGCCCTGGACGCTGGTACAGGACAGAGACACGGGAGGCCTCCAGGGCGGATCAGGGAGCTCAGAGGGCCATGGCGGAGCAGGGAACTAAGGAGGCCATGGCGGAGCAGTAGACTCAGGAGGCCGTGGCGGAGCAGGGAGCTTAGGAGACCGTGGCAGAGCAGGGAGTTTAGGAGGTCATGGAGGATCAGGAGACTCGGGAGGCCATGGCGAAACAGGGAGCTCGGGGAGCCTGGCTTCGGCACTCGGCCCGGCCTGCACGGATGGACCCCTCCGTAGGCCTAACTTGGGAACTGTGGCCCTCCCTGGGCTTG
>NW_015596933.1:0-381 GCF_001515605.1 Sinocyclocheilus anshuiensis | reverse complement strand
TGAACTTGAAGAGAAGTGCTATTTTGGCATAGTTGTTGCCTGACACAGTAGTATGTTGGTGGCCAACATGAAGTCCCCATTTAGCATGCCATGTGTGAAAGTTGGCTGTGAAGACCAATTCCAAACAGTATGGCCTAAAGAACATATCTGAAGTAAACAAAAGATTAGAAAAACAAGGTCAACAGTACATTACATAACATATATGACAAACTCTCTACAATCCCTACAAGACATGTAACAAAGGTTTTTGAATAATATATACTTACCCATTCAATAATAGCAGCTGTGCCCCTGGATGTCACACTAATTTCAGAAGGTTGACAAGCAAGTAACTTTGTGTTAATATCGTGAGCATTACACTTTGTGACTGGTAAAACAAGG
>NW_015596932.1:0-381 GCF_001515605.1 Sinocyclocheilus anshuiensis | reverse complement strand
GCAGGGTTGGTATGGCTGGCCTCTCCCCAGCCCTCTCTTCCTCTCTTTTTCCTCAGTCTCTCTTGCTCCACCAGAGGAATGTCCAACTTGCTGTAGGAAGGCGCACAGAAAGAAACGATGCAGAGAGATCATGTACATCTGGTTTATAATGTTCGACTTAACAGTTCTGCATTGAATTCACACATCATGTAATTAAATACTGCAGTGTTGAGGAAGCTATTTTTCAAGTTACTTGAATTGAAGTAATTGAAAGTAGTTACTCTACAGCCAAGAGACATTTTGAAAAAGTAGTTCGTTACATTACAAGCTACTAACCAAAAGAAGCTAACTATATTGAAGCTATTTAAAGGGGTCATATGATGCTTTTTTAAAGATCATTAT
>NW_015596931.1:0-381 GCF_001515605.1 Sinocyclocheilus anshuiensis | reverse complement strand
GAAGAGCTCAGCAGAGGATGTGCATCGACCGGAGTCATCGTCAGTGTGAATAATGTGAGTCGTCTTTTATTCTGTGACTCAATGAATTCTGCTGAATCTGTTTAAGTGCACATTTAACACTTCAATCTGTATTTGAATATATATGGTTAAACAATGAATTTATGCAGTGCCTAAAGAACTCATGCAATTAATAGCAAAAAATATATTTTTAGATATATTTTTAAATATTTAAAAAAATGTCCAAACATATTTTGCTAAATATACAATTCCGATCTTCCAATCCTACACCATGTTTTTGATCAATTCAAATTATATTTTGAAAAATATAGTTTTGAGACATCATTTTATATATACAGTGGTGTGAAAAAGTGTTGGCCCCCT
>NW_015596930.1:0-378 GCF_001515605.1 Sinocyclocheilus anshuiensis | reverse complement strand
ATAATAATAATAATAATAATAATAATAATAAATTAGTATTAGTACTATGATAAAGTACTATATTTTCAGTTCTTTTACATTGTAATATGTCACAATATTACAGTTTTTACTGTGTTTTGCATTAAATAAATGCAGTCCTGATGAACAGAAGAAACTTCTTCATTAATTATTAATTAACACACACATATATACAGTATATGTGTGTGTGTGTGTGTGTGTGTCTTTCATAAATTGTTGCACTGAATTTAGTGTGGCAGTTTACACATGATATGAAATTTGTCTGCATGTGTTTTATGAATGAGGCCCATTGACACGCCATCCTGAGAAACACGGCCTGGCCAATAAACACACACACACACACACACACACACACACACA
>NW_015596929.1:0-381 GCF_001515605.1 Sinocyclocheilus anshuiensis | reverse complement strand
CGGTTAACAATCGGTTAACGAGCGTCGGTTAGGAAAAATAACCGAAGTGAACATCCCTAGTTGCGCTCCTCTAGTCTCCGAAAGAATCGCTCGCTATCTTCGACCTGCACAACTTGATGATCTTGAATATATTTATTACTTTCCTGCCTTTCACTTTCAATAAAACCCCCCATTCATCAACACCCACAAGACGAGATGAGTCGGGGTGGATTGCCTTTCTTTTCCTTTTGTTTTTCTTTCCTACCCAGCCAGTGGAAGCTCCTAATGATTTTACGAATTAGCTTCTCTGATATTCGGCAGCATCCGGGAACTATTGTGAAGATCAAATAGATTTACGGGGCAGTGGATGCTTCTACAAAATTGTTGGTGGGTCTGAAATGG
>NW_015596928.1:0-381 GCF_001515605.1 Sinocyclocheilus anshuiensis | reverse complement strand
TGAGTGTTCAGACATTGAGAGTGACTGAATCTGTGATATACTGTATGAGAGATGCTCATGATTCTGACGTTCATCAGTGATGCGATGAAGCTGGTCGGACTGCTTCCACCAAACTACATCTGCTTCCGCTGTAGGATTCCTGGACATCACATTAAAAACTGCCCGAGCACTTGGGTAACTGGGCTTTGAGAGATCACAGCTGCTGTGAACTTGAGCTCTTTTCCCCGTCAAGTCTGTCAGAGTTTGAATGTCATTCATGAATTCACAGGACAAAAGTTGTGCTCCTCATAAACACATACGGAAATGCGCAGGGATTCCTCGTAGTTTCCTGGTGGAAGTGGTGATCCTGACAGAAAGGGAGTCATGATGGACAGCAGTGGG
>NW_015596927.1:0-381 GCF_001515605.1 Sinocyclocheilus anshuiensis | reverse complement strand
AAAAGACATTTATATTAAATTTTTGTGTAATATGCCTGACAAAATTATTTGCAGCATCGGGGTAATCGTGTTATTAGTTTTGAGCTGTTGTTATTTGGGAATATCATAGCTTGGAATGTCGTGATTGGCCAATCAGAATCGAGTATTCCAGAGCGCAGTGTTATAATCCCAGAAAACATCTGAAATCTAATAACACATGGTAACCTGGATTCTGCAAATAATTTTGACAGTCAGTTTAATGGCACACAAAAATTAAATATAAATATGTCATTTAATAACATATGACATTAAATTTACAAATGATTAAACCAAAGTACCTGTTCCTGGCATTTAAATGTCATGTCTTAACTTGAAACCGAAAGTAATTAGCTAATAAAATAA
>NW_015596926.1:0-381 GCF_001515605.1 Sinocyclocheilus anshuiensis | reverse complement strand
AACCGTCACACACAAGCAGCTCACCGACTTCCATAAGCAGGTCACGAGGTGAGCTTGTGCCCGCCGTCACCTGAGCCTTCAAAGAAGGCCGTGAACATCAGATAATTTCATTATCATTTCATTACACTCCCGAGGAAATTGGCCTGTTCCTTAATTAAAAGTGCTTTTGCCTACAATAAAAAGTAATATAGTGCTCATCAGTGTAGACTATAGGCAACATTTGTCTTTTGAGGTATTGCAAGTTGGTGCATGTTTAGTTCTCCTTGTGGTTAGCTCAGCACGGCATGCATAAACAAGTTCCCATAACCAGTCGTCCAAGAGGGTGAAGTATCTCATACTTCAGCAAGTCTTGACCTGAGGAACGAGGAGCCTCCCAGCGTG
>NW_015596925.1:0-381 GCF_001515605.1 Sinocyclocheilus anshuiensis | reverse complement strand
GCCAGAGCGTATTAGGGTCGGTGGTGTGCGTTCACTCCATCACACTGCGCTGTGGTACGGGGATAACCCTGATGAACGACACTGTCACGAGACCCTATTGTACTGGAGCGTAAACAACACGAGGGGCTCGCACGAACACACACACACTCATATACATGCACACAAATTTACACATCCACATAGAAACACTCTCTCACTCACACACACACACACACACACACTCACACTGAGCTATGACAGAGATGTTTTTTATCCTGCTCTCCCTTTTCTTTCTTTAATGAGGGTCCTGTTATTACCGCAATCAATCAGTTAAATCGCACAATGTTTAATTCAGTGTGTGTTCTCACCGTAGTTGCCACAAGAGAGCAGACCGTGTGTCAT
>NW_015596924.1:0-381 GCF_001515605.1 Sinocyclocheilus anshuiensis | reverse complement strand
ATACTGTAGATGTTTATTTTAACTGTAGATAGAGACAGACATGTTCACAAATATTTTATCTAAAGTCAGAGTCGAGTCAGAAGTCTGTTAGAATGCGACTCGAGTCTGAGTTACTAATTTGAGTGCCTATCTCTGGATAGAGATTTACAGAGGAAATTAACCAAATATCCTCTTCAGTTTTACAGACATTGAAGTATACTGAAGTATACAGAAGTGACTGCAGTCTGTCCAGTTTGATTGACAGGGATAATTTATTACACCTAAAACATGATGATCATATTAAAACACTGACTCACTCTCTTCAGAAATACAAGATTGATTGTAATGATATTGCTGTATTATTAGTGTTTGTGTTGATCAGTGTTGTGTGTGATTGTGTTG
>NW_015596923.1:0-381 GCF_001515605.1 Sinocyclocheilus anshuiensis | reverse complement strand
TCGTATAACCAAGAATTAAGTAAAAAAAAAAAAAAAAATGGACGTTAGAGAACATTCAGAAATAATGTTTTCGTTATATAATGAAACATTAGAAAAACATTCTTAGAACATATTTTTGTTAGCTGAGAATTCTTCAGAATCGTTAAAGAGTAAATTTTTTGTTCCCACTCTTACTGACCGTCATGCCGCGTGGTTCCGTTTGACTCTACATAGGGTTCGATGCATTAGTCTCTCGAGGCTCATATGAAAGGGCCGTTTACTGAACCGCATACCTTCATAAGGATTTGTCGTCCCTTCTCCTCCAGCATGGCCTTGGCGTCCGGATATTCGGTCAGCGCCTCCATCAGGTCGTCTTTGGACAGGCAGAAGAGGTCAGAATAG
>NW_015596922.1:0-381 GCF_001515605.1 Sinocyclocheilus anshuiensis | reverse complement strand
TACTATTTTTTTCCTAAAATGTTTTGCCGGGTCTTAAGAGGTTAATAAGATCTTAACCTAGTCTCCAGGTTTATATAAGAGCAAGTCGGTGGTCTTTATGTACTTAATAAATCTATTATGGTTTAGCTGAATTTACGTGTTCAGTTGATAAAACGTAATTCAAAGAGCCACTGAACATCATTGAGTTTCCTCATCTGTTGTGTGCCTGAGGGCCAATTACCTCCTCCATTAGTACAGATGTTTTTGCCCTTGATCTGCCTGGTATATTTGGGCCTGGAGAGGACCACTGATCTCTTTAGGACATTAGAGAAAGAAAAGCACAAAAGAAGAAACAAAAGACACTTCAGTCATTATTCGAGCCTGATGAGAGCTGCCAGGCCA
>NW_015596921.1:0-367 GCF_001515605.1 Sinocyclocheilus anshuiensis | reverse complement strand
TTGTCAAACATGTGACTTCAACTTCAATTTGAATCGTTCGTGCTCCTGTTTAAACTCCAATGAAGGCCGAAATTCCATTAAACGCCCGAAAACAGATCACATTGCTCGTTAGACAAAATAAGAGTGATTTGTTTGGCTCTCAGAGGAGAGAGGAGTGCAGAAAAGGGTTTTATAAGAACATAGGGAGCCATTGTTACTCTGACACCGTGTTGAAAACAGCATTCGACCAATCCCTGAGCTCAGCCGAGGGAACTCTGGATTTGTTCTGTCTGGTAGGAAATGATAACCTTGACAGAGCTCAATACCCAAGAGCTGAAGGCCCGACAGTGTGTGTGTGTGTGTGTGTGTGTGTGTGTGTGTGTGTGTG
>NW_015596920.1:0-381 GCF_001515605.1 Sinocyclocheilus anshuiensis | reverse complement strand
CTGTGTTTATAAGGGAGCATCTTAATTATTGGTACAGTCTAAAGGCATATTACCTGGCCAAGACCATGGCTGACATTCCATTCCAGGTACTTCTGTTTCTATGTCTTTACATGCTATAATGTTAAATCTAAGGGAGGATTGGAAGGACTTAAAAAGTTGGCATATAAGGGGATGAACATTTCTAAATGTAGGGGGGATATGTCAACCAGTGCTTTACTGTGTCTGTCCCACTTTTCAAATCATTCCATGTGCCCCAGGTAGAATCCAAATGTCAGAACATGAGTTCTCCTCTGTCTCTTCCAGGTAATTTGTCCGATAATGTACTGCAGTATAGTGTACTGGATGACAGAGCAGCCTCCAGAGGCAGGCAGATATCTGCTC
>NW_015596919.1:0-381 GCF_001515605.1 Sinocyclocheilus anshuiensis | reverse complement strand
CTAATTGTCAATCATCTTTGACAATAGTGGTCCTGACAGAACTTACATTTTTAAAAAGTATTTCAGAATAAATGAACAGATATGGACAAAAATCATGAGCGTTTTGTCTTTGACCAGTATGTTACATTCACAGACAGTTTTCCAGACATAGTTTAGGTCCATTCCAAGATCAGATTCAACCATCTGTTGAAGACGTTTTAGATTAAGCCTAATCCATGTCTGGAAAAGTGCAGCAGTGTCCACATGTTCCCGTCTCTCACCAGTGTCCTGGGGTTTCCCAGGCAGGCGTGTTTGGTGTGCAGGGAGGATCTCTAGTTTGGTCTGATCAGTAGTGCTGGCCAGCAGCTGCGTGGCCTCCAGGACGGAGCAGTGCTCTGTGCT
>NW_015596918.1:0-381 GCF_001515605.1 Sinocyclocheilus anshuiensis | reverse complement strand
TTTTTTTTTTTTTTTTTTTAAGTATTGTTACTTGAAATAAAATGAACATTAACTGGGGGGAAAAAATATATATATTTTTTTTTTTATGGATTTAATTGTTAATAATAACCCTGTTGAACAACTTGCTCTCCACAGAACCGCTGCCGCCATTGCTTACGGTCTGGACAAGAGGGACGGTGAGAAGAACATCCTGGTGTTTGATCTCGGCGGCGGCACCTTTGACGTTTCACTGCTGACCATCGATAACGGCGTCTTCGAGGTGGTGGCCACCAATGGAGACACTCACCTTGGCGGCGAAGACTTCGATCAGCGCGTCATGGAGCACTTCATCAAGCTATACAAGAAGAAGACCGGCAAGGACGTGCGCAAGGACAACCGCGC
>NW_015596917.1:0-381 GCF_001515605.1 Sinocyclocheilus anshuiensis | reverse complement strand
CACTGAGGTACACAAATCACCCTAGCAACTACCTACCAAATGTCTTAAAAACTATCTTTAACAAATAATAAAATAGCATTTAGGGGACAAAAACATTAGGAAAAATCTTTAAACCATAGACCTAGAAACTGCCTAGCTACCACCAAGAACACCCTAGTGACTGCCTAGCAACCACATTTTAATGCCCTAGCAACCTCCTAGAACACCCTAGCAACCACAAGAAAGCCCTATCAACTTCTCAGAACATCCTGCCAACAACCTAGCAACTGACCCTAACCCTAACCACCAAGAAGACCCTAGCAAATGCCTAAGGCCTAACAACTGCCAAGCGACCAACAAGAACACCCTAGTGACTGACTAAGCCCTAGCAACTGCCTAGCT
>NW_015596916.1:0-381 GCF_001515605.1 Sinocyclocheilus anshuiensis | reverse complement strand
CAATGCAGCCTTCTGGGGATCTCTCCATCAATGCACAGTCACTGAAAAGAGGTGCAGGAAAATATAGGTGCACGTTAGGCTACGCGTGCTACGCACAACCTACGATGTAGCTACGGCGTAGATCCGACACAGAAGTATAAATCAGCCTTTACGCCGATGCCCAGAGACGTGGCTCAAAAGTGAGGCTGTAGTGTGTAAGCGTCCGACCCCCATAGATGTAAGACTACGTTTTCACTAGTGCGTTTTCGTTTTAAAACAGCTTTTTAAAATGAAAGCATTCCTCGTCCAATATATGGCAATATATATGTTACTGAAATATATTATTTGTAGCTTATGTCAGGCTAATCGCTACACCTGCTTAGCTTTTCTCATGTAAACACC
>NW_015596915.1:0-381 GCF_001515605.1 Sinocyclocheilus anshuiensis | reverse complement strand
TAAATTGATACATAATTCTCTTTCATTTGGCTTAGGTGGCAATGGTATCCCAGGATCCTGTGCTTTTCTCTGGCTCTGTGAGATATAATATTGAATACGGTTTAAAGGACTGTCCACTTGAAAGAGTAAAAGAAGCTGCTCGGAAAGCCAATGCACACAACTTCATATGTAAATTGGAACAAGGATATGACACAGGTAGATAAAACTAGGCAGATTGTCAGATAATCGGTATGGTACCGAAATATTGTGCATTCCCATAAATAACATAAAAACTCTATAAACGAGTAGGTTAAATCTGGACGCTTTCTCTGTAGATGTTGGCGAGTGTGGTGGCCGGCTGTCCGCAGGGCAGAAGCAGTGCATTGCCATAGCCAGAGCTCT
>NW_015596914.1:0-381 GCF_001515605.1 Sinocyclocheilus anshuiensis | reverse complement strand
CTTCTTTGTCAGACTATATTTGGTAAATAACAGTGACAATCCATGTGCTTTAATAAGATGAAATGATGGGAAAGAAAGGGAAGGGAGGAGAAACAGTGAGGGAGCGAGGGACAGAGAACATGGAACAGAGAAAGACTGTTTCTCTTGATTGTGTTTTTGTAACGTTGGAAGGTGTTGGCGAGGCAGCCCACACAGGTCACAGCGCAGGTCTGTTGGAGACAATGTGTCCAGCTGAACGTACTAACAAACAGATGTAAAACCCATGCGCTCCCATACCGCAGAGTTTCGGGGTTTCAAAATAGAACAAGCTCAAAACAACTCGGACCAAAGTAGCCGGCAAGTCTGAGTGTTAATGGAAAACAAACCAGGTTTGGGGTTTGC
>NW_015596913.1:0-381 GCF_001515605.1 Sinocyclocheilus anshuiensis | reverse complement strand
CAAGTACGTCAACTTATTCTACCAACCCTAACCTTAACCTAAGTCCACTAATACTCTAAATGAGAGTTAGCTGGCATGTAGTTGCAAAATTGCTTATAGTCAATAGACTAAGGGGACCATCAAAAAAAATCTTGCTTTTTTTTTTTTTTCATTTGAAAGTATTACAACTGATATTAAACTAGCTCCAGGGCCGGCTCCAGGCATGGGCAGGCTGTCCTGCCAAATGACTGTCTTGACCACCCAATCAGAATTAGATAAAGATTGCGTTAATTGTTTGTGCAGTGATTAAAACCAATCCGAAGCGGACTGTATTTTGAGAAGTTTAAGATATAACGTTAGCTGGATACTGCCCCAACAATCATAAAATAACACCAGAAAATT
>NW_015596912.1:0-381 GCF_001515605.1 Sinocyclocheilus anshuiensis | reverse complement strand
GCCTCCTCCAGGAGTCTCCTGCTGGCAGACTGAGGGACGGGTGGAAGAACTACAAGCCCGTCAGTCTGCCCTCATATGACATTTCACACTGACAATATATCAAAATAATTATTAAACACTGACAGCACTGCATTGCTCCTGTTTGATATAGAGATTGTTGGAGGTGCAAACACTCCCTATGAAGGAGGCGTGTTCACACTGGAAATCAACATACCTGAGAGGTGAGACTATTAAATGATCTCAACATCATTGTGCTGTTTTATTAAATTGTTTTTTGACATGCTTAAAGGAATAGTTTACTCAAAAATACATTTTCTGAAATCGTACTCCCACTCGGGTCATCCAAGATGTAGATGAGTTTGTTTGTTCATCAGAACAGAT
>NW_015596911.1:0-381 GCF_001515605.1 Sinocyclocheilus anshuiensis | reverse complement strand
CTTTTCCCTTTTAGTTAAATGCAAGTGGTCAGCGTAGTCGATCGTGTTGTATTTCTTTTACTTTTTGAGCAGCACGAAATGATCAGCTCATATGTGCCTAAAATATTTAATAATGTTCTGTGGGCTGTTATAGGGAGAGTTGCAGGATGCTGCACGGCGGGTGGTGTCCTTGCTGCAGAATGCCCTGTCAGAGCCAGCACCTAGAGACACTGAGGATTGATTTTAGTGTCATCACTTAATATTATCTAACCAGATCTATACAAATAAACAGTATTAAATGTTGACTCAAAAACGGAAAGGTTTGCCGCAAAAACGACTAATAACGCTGTATTATGCATGCCAGGCCAATAGTTTTACAATTGAAAAATTCAAAGCTGAATT
>NW_015596910.1:0-381 GCF_001515605.1 Sinocyclocheilus anshuiensis | reverse complement strand
TTTTTCAGAGAAGGGACAGAGCGGTGTGGAATAAAGGTAAATTTTTAACACAATCAATCCTAGAAAAAAAACAGTGAACCACCCCTTTAACAGCTAGCTGATGTGCGAGGTTTCAAAGTAGCACTTTTTTTCCCTGTCCTGTTCCACATGTACATACTATGTACTTGTTTTAGTAATTAGAATAAGTGGGTAATAAATAAATACTAACCCTGAACCTATCCCTAAACCTAACCCATGTGGTTACCTTATTATCCAGTACTTTATTAGGCAAGTACACTACAGGTAAGAGCATGTTCTGTTAAAAGGGGTGGTTGACTGTTTTTTTGTTTTTGTTTGTTTTTTCTAGGCTTGATTGTGTTTATGGGGTGCAGTATAACATGT
>NW_015596909.1:0-381 GCF_001515605.1 Sinocyclocheilus anshuiensis | reverse complement strand
AAAGCACTTGAGTTGGTGTGTGAATCCTCCCACGACAGAGTTTAAACCCACCTTGTGGGCTCTTTACAGGCGCTTTACAAATGAGTTATAGTTACATAAGTGCTGTTCTAGCACTTATTAAGACTTAATAGTAGAAAACATTTTTCATTCTCTTATTTAACACTGAGCATTTTTAAAAAGTAGTTGATTTACTTTGTTAATGTGTATGTTAAAACGACAAAAAGTTAATCTCTTCCATGTCACATTGTTAGTTTTGCAGCTCGTCTTCTGAGTCAAACTGAAACCTGCTGTGGTTGGTTTTCTTCAGAGACGTGGTTTGATCTGGACAAACTTGTTGGTGAGAAGTTTCTTTGTGTCTTGCTTTTTTATGAACCTCACAAT
>NW_015596908.1:0-373 GCF_001515605.1 Sinocyclocheilus anshuiensis | reverse complement strand
TGGCGACAAAGAGGCAAAACTTACGGACTGCAGCTTTAAGTTAATGTAATGATCAACAATATTAATATAGAACTCATCAAAATGTTTGCAACTTAAATCAATAATTTAGAATGGTTAACTTTAAAGTTGCAATCATGCATTTGTTATCTTGCAGCCGTTTTAATATTTCCACTGAATTTTGTTTTAGAGTGTAAAGGGGGTGGCTCATCTTACCCCACTCTCCTGTTTTCCACATATTGTTTAAGTTCTCAGCAAACGCAATCACATTTTTGGCTGCTGCCTCTTTTAACACTATGAGTGATTGGAAACAGAACAGAAATGTCTGTGCGTGTCTAAGTGTGTGTGTGTGTGTGTGTGTGTGTGTGTAAGCACG
>NW_015596907.1:0-381 GCF_001515605.1 Sinocyclocheilus anshuiensis | reverse complement strand
AATCATTCTAATATGCTGATTTGCTGCTCAAGAAACGTTTCTTATCATTGTCAAAGCTGAAAACAGGTTTTGCTGCTTAATATTATTGTGAAAACTGTGATACATTTTTCCTGGTTGTTTTGATGAATAGACAGTTTAAAATGCCTTTACTGTATTTTTTGATCATTTCCAAGATGACATCTGGATGCAACTTGTGGATATAAAAAAACAAAAATTTCCTGTAACAATTTAACATGCCACTCTTTGAAACATTTATAGGTGCATATTGCATATTAATACACTTTTTTTTTTAAATGTAAAAATATAAAGGTTCTTCACGGAACCACAGATGCCAATTAAGAACCTTTATTTTTAAGGGTGTAACCAATACACTGATCTGAA
>NW_015596906.1:0-381 GCF_001515605.1 Sinocyclocheilus anshuiensis | reverse complement strand
TCCCTCACCACAGTGCAACAGTGAAAAGGGACCCGTTTCAAACAGGGGCTCCGAACGTTGTTTAAGCGACATACACCGGTATGCTGACTAAAACATTTATCACAGCAGGCGACAACCATGTTAAGGAAAATGTTCAGATCTGAGCGAATTTGTGTTTTTATTTGTTTATGATTGTTTAGATGCTTGGAGTGATAATGTTGCTGGTACTGAATGCTCTTTATTTTTAAAGGTTTCTGGATATACTGAAATATAATCGTATTATGTTTTAATAGAGCAGTTTTATAGTCCTTCAGCAAATATCCTTATGCAAATAATCAGTTTCTACCCACAAATGCTTATATAAAAAGTGAGATGATCTGCTGCTGATCCTGAATGGCTTGT
>NW_015596905.1:0-381 GCF_001515605.1 Sinocyclocheilus anshuiensis | reverse complement strand
AAAAAAAAAAAAAAAAAAAAAAAAGCTAGGTGAATTATTCCTTTAATAATATTTGACTTTGAAAGTATAACAAGAAGAAGGAAAGAATGATCAAAGAATGATCCCTTTTGAAAATTGTTAGTCTACTATGTTGGGAAAAAAAAGAAGATATATATAACTTATATATATTGAAAGTTTAGAGCACGAAGAAATCATCAAACAATATCAACAAACAAAGACCGCAATTATATGTATATCCACACAAGTTCAAACGATCTTCTGGGATGCGCTTTAAAATGTAATAAACACCACATTTTTCTTTTAAAAGCACTTTTCTTTGCATAAGTAAAGAGTTTATTGACCATGAAAGATGTAGAATACTATCTGTTTGTTGGAAATTAT
>NW_015596904.1:0-381 GCF_001515605.1 Sinocyclocheilus anshuiensis | reverse complement strand
CCAGGGCTCTCCCACTGAGCCATGGACCTGAGCAGGACCAGATGTGAGGTGTCATAAAAGTGATACAATGAAAATACAAAATACAAAAAAAACCCCAAAAAACATGCTTTTTTTTTTTCAAACATATGTCCATTTATAAGTTCACAGTAACAAAAAACCTTCATGAAAGTGGAAACTACTGTTTCCATGGAAACCACATGACCAAACTTACACTACGGACACCAAAACACATGAGAATGATAAATATATCATTCCTATTACACGAGAAACAGAAAAACTTTACAGAAGACTTCTTGTACTTCTAGTATCAGTGGTCTGATACACAATACAAAAAAATGTGGTCCCACTTTATATTAAGTGACCTTAACTACTATGTACTTA
>NW_015596903.1:0-381 GCF_001515605.1 Sinocyclocheilus anshuiensis | reverse complement strand
ATGTCTGAAACAATATGTACACATCATTCCAAACAAGACTCAATATATTGACATTAATAGACAGTATGTACACATGGGTGCCTCCTGCTTGTCTGTGTGTATGTGTGTGTGTACAGTGATGCCGTTAATTCACGTTCAGAGGGTTGAATACTCTAATGCCACATGGCACAGAACAGTGTAAACAGTGTTTCTTTTTTTTCTTGGCTTTGTTTCATATTTGGAAAGGAAAAACAAACAAATAAACATTCCATTAGATTTAAAGCAGTTTTGCTGTTTCTTCCTTTTCATAGAAAATGAAGAGTGGACCTTTCTTTTATTTAGTCATAAATAATCATTTAAAAAATTAAATACATTCACTATAATATTAACGATAAAGTAAAA
>NW_015596902.1:0-381 GCF_001515605.1 Sinocyclocheilus anshuiensis | reverse complement strand
GTCCTCCTCGGCTCCAGAACCTCAGCTGCGTCTGCAAGGCCTGGGTTTTATACACACACGTGTCTGCGCATACATGCCTGTTTGTGTAGGGGCAGAGGGGGGTCTCTGTGCTTCGATAAGAGTTTGTTTATGATATGTCGGTTGGAGTGTAGCTGTCTTCATTAGCCTTATGTGAGGAAGAGGGGTGAGTTCATTGAGTCTGGCAATACAGAGTCACGTCAGGTTAGCTGTGCTATATAATCTCTGCATATAGTGTGTGTATATTGTGTGTGTGTGTGGATGCTAAAACTAGGCGGCCTGGATGGTTGGGTTAAGATATGTGTGTTATTATATATATATATATATATATGTGTGTTATTATAAAAATGTTAAAAATGTTAT
>NW_015596901.1:0-381 GCF_001515605.1 Sinocyclocheilus anshuiensis | reverse complement strand
CATTTTTTCCCAAACCATTAAATTCAGTTCTCAAAACAAAGGCACGTTTCTCAAAACATTTTACTCTAACACATTTTGAAGAAAACACTGAGCAAATTGTAACGTGTGTGAAAACAGGTGTTCAAAGTTTTGTGAAATGTGTCTCTGTTTTGAGAATTGAATGAATGGTTTGGAAAATTGGGCCAAATGAATCAGTTATAGTGCATTAGCAATCAAGAAAAACTGTATTTGGTCTTTGAACTTTTCTCTTCTAGTTTAGGATCTCTTTACAGTAGTGTAATGAAAGTAAACTTTTCCTAAAGCTTACTGCTGAATTTTACTGTATTTGCATCCATCTAATTGACCTATCGGTAAGCCCCGCCCCCCTTAGTTACTGTTGCG
>NW_015596900.1:0-381 GCF_001515605.1 Sinocyclocheilus anshuiensis | reverse complement strand
GTTATTTTATACATGTTATTTTATAAAACAGTCATGAATTAATATTTTTCAACTAAAAGCATATTTGATCAGCAACTTCTTATTAATGTGTGAATGTTAAAAAAAATTAAGTTTAAATGTTACCATTACTAATTACAATTACTAAATTGATCCTTTTTAAAATAAAAAAAAAATGTAGAATTTTTTTAGAAAAAACTGATGCAAAGTATATAATTTTTCAATATTGATGAGAAATTTTATTTCAGTTTATCATTGTATGAAATTTATAGAAATATATAATCTTATATTATAATCTTTATACACACACACACACACACACACATATATATATATAATATACAGTATATAATATATAAACATTAATTTTTTTAATTTATTATT
>NW_015596899.1:0-380 GCF_001515605.1 Sinocyclocheilus anshuiensis | reverse complement strand
ACTTGTGGATTATTGTGATGTTTTTATCAGCTGTTTGGACTCTCGGCTGATACCTGCAATTGTATTTTAGTACTTCAGAGCACTTTACAATGTCACTCATTTCAGAGATGGGCATAAATACATGAAAATATATTTAAAATAAAAATACAAAATATTGTTTGGAAAAAATGATTTAAATACAAATACAAAATACTGTGTGGAAAAATATATTTAAATACAAATACAATGTTTTATATTTTGAAAATACACAAAATACATGTGAAATTGGCCATACAGTGCAGGTATCCCTATAGGCTGAAATCTATCTGGACCTATTCTGGGGAAAAACAAACAAACAAACAAACACACATTTTGATGTGTACAACTGCTTAGAAACTTTT
>NW_015596898.1:0-381 GCF_001515605.1 Sinocyclocheilus anshuiensis | reverse complement strand
AGCAACTGCAATGGACTCCATCCAGGACACTAATAACACTTCATAGAGGATTTCCTGTACACTCTACAGGGTGAAAGGTCTAATCTTAGTGGCCGCCCACTGCTGCAACTGCATATGCATTACAGAAGAATTATATGATGGCATAATACCTTCCTTATTTTTGACAGTTTGAGAAAGTTTCTTTTGTACATCACTAGAAAATAAAACTGATTAATATTTTCAAAAATACTGCAAGTCACCGCTCAGATATATTTATAAGTACGTATGATCCAAATAACTAAAATGCACTTCTGTTCGATTCATTTTTCGAATGCTTTTATTTTCACAGTGATCATCTTCAACAAATCAAGAGTCATACCATCTACCTCTACTTTAGATTGT
>NW_015596897.1:0-381 GCF_001515605.1 Sinocyclocheilus anshuiensis | reverse complement strand
TTAAGTGCTTGCTTTTTGATGTGTGTACTTTATCTCCCCAGGGTTCACATCTCCGTTGGAAGAGAACCAAGTAGGGATATGTTGTGTGGGTGAACAAGAGGTAATTATTCTGGCAAGGATTTGATATGTTTTGGGTATGTGTGCAAACGCAAGAGAAGGGGACATTTATTGCGTATGTGCATTTCCTCATAGTTTTCCATCTCTGATTGGCTCAGTGCATTTTTAGGTAAATATATAGATATATTGCTAGAAAACTCTTTGCTAAACCCTCAGGGGAAACCTGGAGTATGAAACAGCAGCAACATCAAGTACAGAATGCACGAAACTCAACTACATAAAAACTACAGAGCAGTTACAATAAACAGTGCAAAACAAAGCACA
>NW_015596896.1:0-381 GCF_001515605.1 Sinocyclocheilus anshuiensis | reverse complement strand
GGACGTCGCTGCGCTCAGGGTTCGAGTTCAGCTGGAGGACAGCGCCGAGGGAACGCTCAGGTCACACAGAGATTCACTTCAAACCGGCCTCACATTCACCATTTATAACTTCATCACACAGAAATATATAGGACACATTCAGTGTCT
This sequence comes from Sinocyclocheilus anshuiensis, assembly GCF_001515605.1. Lineage (NCBI taxonomy): Eukaryota > Metazoa > Chordata > Actinopteri > Cypriniformes > Cyprinidae > Sinocyclocheilus > Sinocyclocheilus anshuiensis. The sequence continues at coordinate 234 of NW_015596896.1, read as the reverse complement.
GGCCATTGCGTATGACGCATTTGATGCCTTTGGCATGAGAGAAAGTAAAAAAAAATCATATTCATATATATGCATATTCATTTATTCAGCAGATGATTTAATCCGAAGCATTTTGTCATAAATGGAATTATTTGTACTGGTCATAAAACTGTATTTTACATAATTTTATAATTTTTTATTTTTATTTTGTATATTATTTATGTAAATACATTTTCATTTTTATATATTATTTGT
>NW_015596895.1:0-381 GCF_001515605.1 Sinocyclocheilus anshuiensis | reverse complement strand
GTCTCTGGGATAAGGCTGGTAGGCCGACTTTGAGGCGTTGGTACCATAGGCGGGAGCTGAAGGGTCGAGGAGGTTGAATGCACTGTTGGGACCAGCCTTGTCAGCTCACTGAACCACTGGTGACTTCTGGAAAGGTTGTTGGGGGTGAGAATGGGAGGAGGGGACGCTGGGTAGAAACTGTCAGGGCTGGAGGGTTGGTTGTTTAGGAGAGGGGAAGGTGAGAAGGAGGAGGCAGAATGCGGGTAACCGGTACCCAAGTTGAGTTCACTAGGGGCCAGAGCAAGATGAAGACCACGATGCAGGTTACTGCTGCCCGGACGAGACACGCTGCTGCCGGTAAGCTGGGAGGAGGATGACAAATCCTTGCTATGGATGGAGCTT
>NW_015596894.1:0-381 GCF_001515605.1 Sinocyclocheilus anshuiensis | reverse complement strand
CTTTACAAATCCTCGTTTTGTACTTCTAATTCGTGACCGGTGTTTGTTTTGCTCTCTCCATTGCGCTTCTGCGTTCATCATCAGCTCACTCTCTTGTGAATGCCTGTATGTAATATGTAGCTTGTTTATATTATAATCACATTTTAGCACAGATCATACTGACAATTTTAATAAAGAAAATCTGGGGAAATGTGAATCCCATTTTATTAACATTAAGAATAAATGATTTTAACCGTTTTAATTAAAGATTTCCATTCAGAAGAACAAAATAAACTGTTTTAAACCCACCGTCAATGTAATCCTTTACAGTCATGGACCTATAATTTGGAGATCAAGATAAGCTTTGGGCTTTTGACAGATCTGCAGTTCATCTCTTCAATT
>NW_015596893.1:0-381 GCF_001515605.1 Sinocyclocheilus anshuiensis | reverse complement strand
TTTTTTTTTTTTACAGAAGAAAACATTTTGTGTTGTAACTGAATAAAACTCAATTCTTTAGATATAAGTGATATGCTGCAATATACAGTAAACTCAGAATTGTGGGGGAAAAGTTAAGAACTGGGAGATGAATTCTCATGAACTTATGTTACATTTAACACGTCAGTGCTTAAAAACCACAGACCCTTTGTAGAGGTTTTCTTGCCAAAGGAAAGTTTCAGTTGCGTTGAGGATCCGACCTCAAAGTTAGGTTTAAATGCCGACATGCACACCCTTAAAAGCGTGTTTCCCTGGTACCCTGTGAGTTCTTTCAGAGCTGTGGCTGCTTCTGGGCTCAGCGGCTCGGTCTTTACCTGGGAAAAATATTTGTGTCATCAGTCA
>NW_015596892.1:0-381 GCF_001515605.1 Sinocyclocheilus anshuiensis | reverse complement strand
GAGTGGTTTGCCCATCAGAGATTTTGTTATCTTTAACAGAGGAGCAGATGTGTTTATAGTAAAGCTTTTTTTCCCTCAATTATGCTTTCGCTTTAACCTGTACACACTCTCTCCCTTTCTCAGTAGCTCTGCAGTATTTAAACTTTATCTGTTCTTTCTCAGTGTCTCATCCAGCTTTATCAGTTTCACTGAGCTAGGACCAGAAATAATATACAAAGCTTTGTTCACAATGTGCATTGTAGTCTAATATATTTGAGATTTATTTTAGACTGAGCGATGTATGATGCTGTTCTACTGTTTGTTAGATATTGTAACTCTGTTAACATGATTGTATTTTGTCACCACTGATAAGCTACCACTAAATATTGTAGAAACTTAATT
>NW_015596891.1:0-381 GCF_001515605.1 Sinocyclocheilus anshuiensis | reverse complement strand
TACTCAAGCCAGTCTGAAACTCCAACCCCAACTATATCAAACACCCTCATCACTGGACCTTCTCCAGTTGGCTGCAAGATGCGCCCAAAGATTCCAGAACGTAAATCTTCCCTCCCAGCTTCTGCAAAGGATAAATCACGTTCACGTCTTTCATTTGAACTACCTGCAAACTCTCAACTGGATCTGTCCTCTGTCAAACCCAAGCTGAAAGCCAGCCGACGCCACTCTGACACATCTACAGCCAACAAACCAGGTAAACTGAGCCCTAGTCAGTCTTCACTTCCTATGGTTACAACAACAGACTTGCGAAACATCCGACTTCGTTCAGTAAGCCGTTCAGAACTTGAGGACAGTCCTGATGGCTCTTCTGACATTATAGAG
>NW_015596890.1:0-381 GCF_001515605.1 Sinocyclocheilus anshuiensis | reverse complement strand
TAGAAATACATAAATAAACATACCTAAATAAGATCCTTGGGAATAGTCAAACCTGGACACCCCCTGTACAATAAGCTGAGGGTCTGCTACTATTTTCTAAACAGTGAAAATACAATTAAATTTGGCCAAGTGATTTAGGAATACCAGAAAAAGACATTTAGATTCATATAATGCACTTTGGGTCTGCTTTCAAGACACTTGAGATATCTTTCCACTATTGTAAATCAGAAATGCTGGGAAATGTGACAGGTGAACCTGTTCTGACAAGCCTACAGAGACATTTGGCCATACTTTGACAAGGATTCTTTCAAACAAGTTACTGAAGGTCTGAAGATGGAAAGTCAATACAGGTAACTTACTGATGGCCTCAACCACTTGATT
>NW_015596889.1:0-380 GCF_001515605.1 Sinocyclocheilus anshuiensis | reverse complement strand
TGAATTCTTAAAAAGTAAAAAATGTATCAAGTAGTCTGACATAATCTTTTTATTATTATTCTTTGGACAAAAAAATTAATAAATTCTGTGTTAATATATATAAAAAAACTTTCTACAAAAACATGTGGCGTGACCTTTTTTATGTCATGGTTATGTCAGGTTGTACACTACTGTTCAAAAGTTAGGAGTCGGTAAGGTATTTTAATGTTTTGAAGGAAGCCTCTTTTGCTCACCAATGCAGTATTTATTTGACCAAAAATACAGCAAAAACAGTAATATTGTAAAATATTCCAATTGAAAATATTTTTTAATGTATTTATATATTTAATATATACATGTAATTTATTTCTGTGATGCAAAGCTGTATTTTCAGCATCATT
>NW_015596888.1:0-381 GCF_001515605.1 Sinocyclocheilus anshuiensis | reverse complement strand
CCGCTCTCGTATTGGACTGTTTAGCCACAGCAGGCACTGCAATTCAGACTGACCCGGGCGCAGATACTCCATTGTCTCTCGAGACAGACGGATGCCGATTGATTGATGTACAGGAAATCTTTAACACTTCATCAAAGTTACTTATACATGTTACTATATTTATATGTTTACCAAAGTGTAGGTATCAAAGTCATTCAAATTTACATGTTTGCATTACCACAGTTCAGGTAACACTGTATCAAAGTTTATATTCAAGTTCACAATACGACATTGCAGATAATAACACTATAGTATCAAAGTTATTTATATTTACGTTTACATAGTCTACATTCACAATTTCTATACTAAATATTATTTTAATTAATATATTGTGCTGTTCTA
>NW_015596887.1:0-381 GCF_001515605.1 Sinocyclocheilus anshuiensis | reverse complement strand
TTAAAAAAATGTAATCGACTGACAGCCCTAATCTTAATATATTCCACTTTTTAAGTGAAGATGTATCAGTTTATTAATTTAATATCATAAAGGTTTATATAAAATGCATTTAAAACGGTTTTATTTAAATTATACTCAGAAATACATAAATTCAAAAAGAAATATATTTTCTTGAGCTGAACTTATGTTAGTATTATGTCATAATTTAGAAATAAAAGGCCATTTCTACCATGATTTTAGATTTATCTTCTGTATTTATATAAATGTAAATATATTCAGCTTTTTAATGATGTTTAATCAACTTTTTAAATAAATATCTTATATGTGACCCTGAATCACAAAACCAGTCTTAAGTGTCAATTTTTCAAAATTGAGATTTAT
>NW_015596886.1:0-381 GCF_001515605.1 Sinocyclocheilus anshuiensis | reverse complement strand
TTACATTGAATAGAGGGTCGGTGTCTTGTCCACAGGAGATTGTTTTAATCTCAGACTATATAATTGATTTTCTTCCAAAACTGTAATTTCTGCTGGTGTTTTAACCCTCCATCTCTCACTGTGTGGTCAAGGTGACTCGGATCGTGCTGGTTGCTTTAATAATTGACTTTCAAGCTGTTTACTTTTGAGAAAAAAGATCTCCAACTTTCTTGCGTCAGTAGCGCACATTGGTCATTTCAGGGCACAGCGTAACCGAAAAGAGATGATTTGTCCATTATGGAGGAACAAATGTGCATAAGGAGCTCTTACACCATGTCAGCAACACTGCTCGGGGACGAACAGATCTCGTCATGAAGAACAGCCTGTTGTGACATCTTTGTT
>NW_015596885.1:0-381 GCF_001515605.1 Sinocyclocheilus anshuiensis | reverse complement strand
ACTCTTCAGCTATCAAGAAAACCATAAGCTGCGTTACAATTTACTAACTTTGAATGTTACGCTGCTTAGAATGCTTAAGATTTATTTTTTTGTGAGATCATTCTCCCACCTTAACCTTTCTTCTTCAGCCTGGTGAGTGTGTGTCAACTGAGTGGAGCACTCTGCTAAGCCACTGGCCCTGAAGCCCTAAGGTCGTTGGTTTGAATCCAGGGTGGTTAATGTTGCTTATGTTCCAAACGTTGCATTTTCCGTGCGTGTTCGTATTGAATCAGAAGCGTGTCTTTGGTCAGTCTCATCTGAACTTCTGTTTGTTTTTGAACTTCTGTACTTCTGAAACTATCTGTTATTTTGTATGTACGTTCCATTTCTGCCGTTTTTCTT
>NW_015596884.1:0-381 GCF_001515605.1 Sinocyclocheilus anshuiensis | reverse complement strand
TGAGATGTCAATAGAATGCTGGTCTTATGATTAAGATGAGCTGTAATGTAATAAGTAAATTATTAGCACACATAAGTAAGCTCACTGTTTATCCTTAGCTGTCCTAGCAAATCAATGGAGAAGCTTCAAGACCTCAACCAGTCCGAGTTGCAGGATTTGCTGGACAACTCGGAGCGGGTGGAGTCTATGACACTGGAGTCTGATGAGGTAAGATGATTATGAAGGGATAGTTCACCCATTAATGAAAATTTTGTCATTATTTATTCGCCCTCACGTTATTCCAAACTTATTTAATTGTTCTTTTTCCGTGGAACACAAAAGGAGATGTTAGGAACGATTTTAAAGGGGTCATATGACGTTGCTAAAAAAAGAACATTATTT
>NW_015596883.1:0-381 GCF_001515605.1 Sinocyclocheilus anshuiensis | reverse complement strand
TCATGTTTTCAGAAGTAATATCACACTGTAATTCAGCTGTGTGTGTGCAGGTGCAGCCGTACCGGAGCAGCTCGCTCTGTCTCCATGTGCCACACCATCATCTGAGGGGTCAGAGTTCACGCCGGGGTTCCGTCTGAACATGGCCATGACCCCCATCACCCCTGAGCTGTACTCGGCTCTTAAACTGCCCTACTACAGGTCTAATATCTGACACCGTACCTCATGCACCACTCATTTCAGTGCACAGTTCGACTCAACAGTGTTATTTTCTGTCTCAGGTCAGAACAGATCCTTCAGTCACCTGATGAACGCAACACACACTCATTTACTGCGTACTATTTGTAGTTAAAGCACAGTAAGCACATCACTTGCCATGGTTTT
>NW_015596882.1:0-380 GCF_001515605.1 Sinocyclocheilus anshuiensis | reverse complement strand
GTCGGCCCCCTGGAGTTGTCAGCCCTTCCTCCACCATGGCTCCTCTCTCCGTCGGCTCCACCATGGGCCGCTATCATGGCTGTGGCCTGGGTCCCATCTGGCTCCTCCTCCTGCTCCGGTTTAATCCTGTCGTCTCCCTGGCTCCTCCCTGCATCGTCACCTCCCTGGACTCTGTTAGTCGTCCTCCTCCTGGGCGTCCGTCCTCCACCGGAACCTCCACCTGTCTTGTCTGCCTGCCAGCCCTTTGCCTTCCCCTGTCACCATCCCAACATCCACTCCTTTGTCCTCCTCCTAAGTCCCCTTCCATCCCTCCATCTGTCTCCACGGCACGAGGACGCACCTTCCGGGAGGGGGGCGATCTGTCACACCCCTGTGGACTG
>NW_015596881.1:0-381 GCF_001515605.1 Sinocyclocheilus anshuiensis | reverse complement strand
AGACGATTATCATACCATGAAAATCTCATACCGTTACAACCCTAAAATGCTAAATTGGTTTGGAACAGTTGTACTAAACTGAACTATTATGCCTGTCTATCTGCTTGACTGTTCGTTTTATTGATCACTGAGAGAGCAGTGACTTGTTATGATGTTGGTTCAATATAAAAATGATTTTTTTTTAAAATAGCTTAGATGTAGTAAAGTACTTTTGCCATGTTGCTGTACCTTAGCTTGCTACATTTCCCAGGGCTGTAGCTTTAGTGTAGTAAAGCTTAATTTGATGTAGAGTAACTGTTAGCTTAGCTCACTATATTTTCCAAGTAGTTTGCCCAAAAGATGACTGAAAATTTTACTTGAATTTGTAGTTTATTCTTACTT
>NW_015596880.1:0-380 GCF_001515605.1 Sinocyclocheilus anshuiensis | reverse complement strand
TGTGTGTGTGTGTGTGTGTGAGTGAGTGAGTGAGTGTCTGTGTGTCTGTGTGTCTGTGTATCTGTGTGTTTAGATGAGTGTGTGAGGGCTGGAGATCGCAGATGTTCTCAGTCGATCCAAACGCAGAATCACATGCGGTCAACAGCTGCGTTTCATCACAAACCTCACAAACAGACAAGCATCACTTCATTCTCTGTCACTTTCTAGTTTGTGCTACATATATAGCAAAAAAATTGATATACTTGATATATTTTATATTTATTTACATTTATTTCATGCTTATTTATTTACCCAAAATTATTGCCAAAAACTATTTTGTATTTGTTTAAAATAACATATTAGTGCTGTTAAACGATTAATCGCGATTAATCGCGTCCACA
>NW_015596879.1:0-369 GCF_001515605.1 Sinocyclocheilus anshuiensis | reverse complement strand
ATCGAAAGTGAAAAGGTAAATGTATTTAAATGCATTACACGCTTTCATTTTCATAAGTTTCATCTTACTTACTGTATTTTATCCAGTTATTATTTAGAAATAAATAATAATTTTATAATTAAGAAAATAAAGCCTCTTATGCGAAATGTTTATAATTAAACACATTTTCCCCCAAATTCCAAACATTTTACTGTTGATTTTTTTATGTTTCTTATTAGATTCTCATTACATATATAAATACTTTACGTATTTTATTTTTTGTTTTGTTTTTTTGCCAATGCAGTAATTGGAATTTGGTCGGATTGGTATATGATTAATATCATGACTATATATATGTGTGTGTGTGTGTGTGTGTGTGTGTGTGTGTGT
>NW_015596878.1:0-380 GCF_001515605.1 Sinocyclocheilus anshuiensis | reverse complement strand
GGGTTTGTCCCTTTTTAACCCAGCATTTTTTAGAGTGTAATGTTTAATGTATTTTTTATGCAATTCTCCAATAGTGATCTCACCTAAATTTAGTGACAGCAAAACATTTGGACATTTAAATCACACTTATAAAATGTCTGAATGTAACTGTATTAAACAAACATTGTTTTTCTCAGATTAAATGGCACTTTTATAAGGCATTTTAGCAATGGCTTTCCATTACCCACTTAACTGCTGATTTTAAGTGAATTTAAGACGTGCATTTGAACAGCACTATTTTAAAACAAGCTTTATTTTGTTAAAAGTTTCGTTTGGAAAGTCTGTTTGTGCTCATTGTTTATCCAAAAACATTTACACAGGTTTATGTGTGGCAAAATTAC
>NW_015596877.1:0-367 GCF_001515605.1 Sinocyclocheilus anshuiensis | reverse complement strand
TCCTCCCCGTAGCTCCGCCATGCACCTGGTGAGAACAGCGTGTGTGAGTGTGTAATAAAATCACTGTGTGTGTATTTGTTGTGGGGTTTTTTTTCTGCCTAGCAGTAGGGAAGTTATTATTTCGAACAAGGGCAGTGACGCCTGACCTTCGGCGTCCCCAAAACCCAGTACAACAGTCTCACGTCCATATGTCCAAAATTTTGCAGCAGCCATGTTGTAGTTTAGCTCAATCTGCAGTGTGATAACCATTAAAATAGTAATACTGCTATTGTAACTACATTTCAAGTTGATTAATTTTCAGGAAAAATCTACTTAGCCTGAGCAATGCAGTGTGTGTGTGTGTGTGTGTGTGTGTGTGTGTGTGTGT
>NW_015596876.1:0-380 GCF_001515605.1 Sinocyclocheilus anshuiensis | reverse complement strand
TGTCCACATACTTTTGGCCATGCAGTGTACTTCATCCTAAACTCAACAGGGACACAGTGTCTTTCTCCATTTCATTACAATGGCATAGTTTAGTCTAATGTAATAAACTCAGCAGGCCTCTCTCGCCTCCTGAATGAATTCTTAGAATTCTTAAACTCTCGCAACAACACAAATAATAATATCTTGGGAGATGCGTTAAAACTCCACTGTTTGGTGAACATACAGGTTTGGAATAACATGAGGTGAGTAAATGATGACAGAATTTTCATTTTTGAGAAAATATCTTTATCCCTTTAACATGAATCAAATATGACTGTACTTCATTAAAGAAAGAAAATCTGACATGATGTGATACTATTGTTGTTGGGGGTTTTTTTTTT
>NW_015596875.1:0-380 GCF_001515605.1 Sinocyclocheilus anshuiensis | reverse complement strand
AATTACATAATGCAAAATTTGCAAACATGAAACCAAAAATGACTCTCAGAATCTCTCAGATATAATTAATATACTAGACATGGATACTTCAGCTCATATTTCATTAATTTCATTCACAATCAGGTATGATCATAATCTGCAGAAGAATGAATTACCAATCCCATATCCCGATATATTGCTTAAAGAAATAGCTAATCAAGAGGATAAAAAATAATCGGAGAACAAATTTCCAAGACCACAATCTAGAAGTTTGCAAATTAGTCATGTGAAACACACATTGGAAGGTTTCCCTGTTACATGTAGTCAACAGCACTTTCTTTCCAATAAAACTTTCTTCTGTTTTGGTTATTTGATTGGTTTAACGGTGCTGTTTGACAACA
>NW_015596874.1:0-380 GCF_001515605.1 Sinocyclocheilus anshuiensis | reverse complement strand
TCAACCGGACTGTAAAAACAATGATTGCTGCCTATGTTGGACAACAACATCAAAACTGGGACCAATGACTACCAGAATTCCACTACGCCATCAACACCGCCCAGCAGGAAAGCACGGGGAAGACACCTGCGGAGCTCATGCTGGGTAGGCAAGTGCTGGGACATCTGGAACGCCTAATCCACCAACCACCTTCACCTGATCAGGCTGCGTATTCCCTGGTGGAATGACAGAACGTCATGGCGGAGGAGGTGAAAAACAGGATGAGGATGAACCAAGCCAAACAAGCTAGGTATTATAATTACCGTAGAAATAATGCGCAGTTTCAACCGGGTGACATAGTTTGGTTAAAAACCCATCCTCTTTCCAGTGCCTCTAACAAA
>NW_015596873.1:0-380 GCF_001515605.1 Sinocyclocheilus anshuiensis | reverse complement strand
CGACTTAAGACTGGTTTTGTGGTCCAGGGTCACATATAGTATTTTATTAAAATCTGTTTACATTCTAAAACTGTTATGGCTCAATGTTTACAACTGTCAGAACAGAAAAGGAATGAACAGAAAATAATGCACACAACCTTATGTAGATCTTTATAGAGACATCTCTTCTGAATCTTTTCATTTTGTGGGGACATGTTCATGTTAATCGGGTTTCTATTTTTCCAGAAACATTTTCCTGGATCATTTTAGTTTATAAACCACAACCACAGAGTCATACACAGCTCAGTGCGGCCCTGGAACAGGCAGATTTCATTTTCATTCCAGCAGCCAGTGTGTGGAGTGTGTGCTGGCACTCATGTGTTGGCTGCTGTTGTCCATCA
>NW_015596872.1:0-380 GCF_001515605.1 Sinocyclocheilus anshuiensis | reverse complement strand
GATGTGGCTGGGGAAGCTGCTGTACGTAGCTGTCGTTGAATAGCAAAGTGGAAGTGCGCTAAAGAGAGCCTGCAAAAGACACATAATCATCACCACATGACAACTGTGTAGACATTATTAGGTGAAACTAACTGGACACTTATTTTTATACACTACCAGCCAAAAGCTTGGAATAATAAAGATTTTTTTTAATGTTTCGGAAAGAAATCTCTCGTGCTCACCAATGCTGCATTTATTTGATTAAAAACACAGTCAAAACAGTAATACTGTGAAATATTATTGCAATTTAAAATAACAGTTTTTTTTTATTTTAATGTATTTTAAAATGTGCTAAATCTTGTGATGGCAAAGCTGAATTTTCAGCATCATTACTCCAGTCT
>NW_015596871.1:0-378 GCF_001515605.1 Sinocyclocheilus anshuiensis | reverse complement strand
GTGTGTGTGTGTGTGTGTGTGAGAGAGTGTGTGTGTGTTTGTGTGAGTAATGCTGGCGCCGGACTGATGGAGGTCTGATAGCGTCTCTTATCGAGCTCGCTCACATGAAGCTGCGTGTCTCTCTGCAGGTAGATATTGAGCTCTGTGTTTCTCGCTGATATTCCAGGCTTTGTCTGTTTGTAAGTGTGTGCATGTGCTTACTGGCCTTTCAGCTTCAGCAGGGCTGATATCGGTCTGAAGGGTTTGTTGTATTAGCAGAAGAGCAGCAGGACTCTCTGTTATTGAACACCATGCATTGAACCTTCACGCTTTACAGCCTGTGTTATGAAAGATGGAGACAGAGAGAGAGAGAGAGAGAGAGAGAGAGAGAGAGAGAGA
>NW_015596870.1:0-380 GCF_001515605.1 Sinocyclocheilus anshuiensis | reverse complement strand
GATGTACATTATCCCTTACATAAATCGGTATATGCAGAAGCTTTCTGCAGCATATTGTGCACAGAAGACAGATTTGCCAAAATGCATTGGAAGTAATGTCAGCTACGATCTCTTTTTATTTATTTATTTTTTACTCCTTTAGTAGGGCTATCAAGACATTTTTACACAGTTGGACAAAAAAGGCTAAATAGCCCTTTTAAAAAAATAATCTGATAAATTGAAACCACTTGCAGAATTAGGTGGATTTTTGTTTCACATGTTGTTATAAAAAAGCAGTACAGCCTACACATTTCAATAGTAAGTACTGAATTTCATTCCAAACGTGGCATTGTGCCATGCAGTAAACAGCGCCACAGTGCCCTCTGGAGGAGGAAGTCCAA
>NW_015596869.1:0-380 GCF_001515605.1 Sinocyclocheilus anshuiensis | reverse complement strand
GTTGGCATACTGATAAGTAGCCTACACATACTGAGGCTATATTTGGAACTGCATACTATCATGCATACCTTTCTTAATATTTATACTGTATGCAGTACATGCACATTAGGTACATTCAGTGTGAATGTGACTAGAATATTTTCCAGTATATGCAATGCATGAGCACAAAGCACAGAATACTGTATCCCACAATGCAAAGTGCTCGTCTTCACTTTCCAAAGTGATGAATAAACTAGAAGTGCAGAGACCTGCGGTCACATCCATTTGCACCAAAGCAAGTGAAACTGATTGACAATCACTTTCTAACCGGACAGATTGATATCCCTGAAGTTTAATTGACTTGGTGCTTTAGTGATTAAGTGTTCCCTTCATTTTTTTTT
>NW_015596868.1:0-380 GCF_001515605.1 Sinocyclocheilus anshuiensis | reverse complement strand
GACAAGAAAACGAAAAGAGACACATTTGCACTGAGGGAAGGAGAACGCATGTCTTCGGTGACCTCTGGGACGGAGACAAAGTTAAAAGGCTTCTGAAGAAACAATACGGACACAAAAGCCTGCAGAAGTCTATTTTTAGGCACTACTGGGATCTTTCAGCTGCAGAATTTCACGGCTCATAGATCTTTTATAATTTAATGAACAGGTGGCCGTCTGAGATTTATGGACAGAGGCTCAAGGCCTCAGTGGCCACGTGGCTTATTGATCCACATCATTTTGTTTGTTTATGGATCAGCAAAGCTCATTCCCATTCATTTTAATAGAGCAGGCTCTGGTCAAGATTCAAGATTCAAGATTCAAGATTTTTTATTTGTCACATA
>NW_015596867.1:0-380 GCF_001515605.1 Sinocyclocheilus anshuiensis | reverse complement strand
TTTTTTATAACCAACTTTTGAATGATAGTGTAAATTCATCCAATATGCATTTGAGATGGATAGCAATCCCAAGAGATACTTCTTCCCATCATCATATGCATGCTTGAGAGACCCACAATCCACATATAAATAGTATAGCTCAAGAATATACATCCGTTCTGCAGAGACACATTTATGTGGCCAAGTGTAAATGGAATGATAGCAATCCGATCAATCAATACATATAAAGTGACTAAGTATTAATATGCCCTTTTTTTGCGGTTTACAGACCAGTCATAAAGACTGGTGCAGTTTCTCAAGACACCTATTGATATCTGTCATGTAGGGACATTTTATGTGTGCTATTCCAAAGAAAAAAATTAAAAAATACAAGTAAAAAA
>NW_015596866.1:0-380 GCF_001515605.1 Sinocyclocheilus anshuiensis | reverse complement strand
TTAGCAACCACTATTACTTTACCTCCTCGCAAACATTTAGCGTTTCTAACTGCACCAAAACTCTTCTCTATAACTTCCGACAGTTATATATATATTATATCTTACTTCCTCATATCCATCCTCGTCTTCGTCTGCCCACTCTTTGCCATCCGAACTATCATCTATGTTTTTTGTATGCATCAGTGCCAATTTATTCTCAGTTTTATTTGAATCTTTCTTAATTATAACATTTTTACTTGCAGTCTTCCATAAATGCCGCCTTTCAATTCTTCCGTCCTCGTGTACCAAGTTTGCCAAACACCGATCCCTTGCGCCCTCTCCCCATCTGATCTGCCAACTCTCTCTACCACATGGCTTTACTTAAGGAAACCTAAAACACC
>NW_015596865.1:0-380 GCF_001515605.1 Sinocyclocheilus anshuiensis | reverse complement strand
TGATCTGAACGGGGGGCACATGTCTCTGGAAAACCTCAAGAGTGCTGGACACACCTGGTCCAACAGCGGCAGCAGGTGTTACCATAGCAGCAAGCGGCCTGGTTTAATGGCCCTCCGGGTGGACTTCACATTGTACACCTGTCTCAGGCAAAATCAGGAAAAGAAAGACACCACTCTAAACATAGTTCCTCCATTTCCTTTAATAGCCTGCACAATCCATCTCTTACATTTGTGTTCTGCTCCCTCTCTCTGTAATCCAGAGCTTCAGAATTGCGCAGCACAGAAGAAAGAGACATGGGAGGAGAAGATACGCCTCACTGCCATCCCCTCGTTGTGGTGCCAGTGCAGCAGAAGTGACGGGACTCGCGTAAGCGTGCAGG
>NW_015596864.1:0-380 GCF_001515605.1 Sinocyclocheilus anshuiensis | reverse complement strand
GGTGGCAGAACTCTGAACAATAAAACCAGCCCTAACATCTGAAAATATTAACTATAAATACACGCATGAAGTAACATGCATACTCACTGACAGGCTGCCGAGGATCTTTTCCCGTCTGTTGTGTTCTGACTGTTTGCAGAGACAAAGTTCAGTGTGCATCAGAGATTATCTATTAACAAACAAATAGATATATAACAGACAATCTGAGTCCTGTCTGGAACAGATCAGTGATGGCAGATCACCAGGTTATTCGCACTTGTTTGAGTTTCAGTTTTGATGACATCTTTATTGAAGGAATGGTAAGAGTACTCATCCTCATTTCATCCAAGATTTTAGGATGAGTTTGTTTCTTCATGGGAACAGATTTGGAGAAATGTAGC
>NW_015596863.1:0-380 GCF_001515605.1 Sinocyclocheilus anshuiensis | reverse complement strand
TGTCACCGTTGTTGAGATTCATACGCTGATTCTTCATGTGTGTGTGTTTCATAACATGTTAAAGCTTTCTTTTTTTTTTTGAGTGATGGGTGTTATCTTTCATAATAGCCTGCTTGTTGTTTTGCTCTAATATGTCACCATAACATTGCTTTGGATGTTTATGTCATTTGCAAATAATAATCAAGAGCATTACACATTGTGCTTTGACCCTTTTTTTACCACAACAAATGTGCTGAAAAACACAACAGTTAAAGCAGCCAAATAAAGATAATGTTAAAAATTAAGGTTTAAGATCCCAACTAAAGCAAACACTGATCTCCATCATGGTAGCGTCTGAAAACAACAACATCTAAACCTCTGTTAATTTTCAATAAGCACTT
>NW_015596862.1:0-380 GCF_001515605.1 Sinocyclocheilus anshuiensis | reverse complement strand
GGAAACTGATCAGAGAGCTGAAGATGGTATCATTCCCTTCACTCAGAGTCAAGTCAGCATCATCCAGTGGGGCAGAGGTTGTGCTCACAGAAGGATTACTGAAGGAGAATTATTCAGGCACTTGCGCTTGCACGAACTCGGCTTTGTTATGACATCTTTTTCATTAATTATTCCATGTAAACAACCAAAAATGGTGTGAAATGCCCGGATGTTGTGAGTACCTACAAACTGGGGTGGATGATTAACTGCAAGACCTACCACGCACTGGAAAGGTCTATTGTTAAGATTGCACAACTGATCACGAATCCCTCTCAAACATCATTAAAAGCTGAAACTGTCGCGGAAACTTAGCCTACATAGCTTACTGATAAAGAATTACA
>NW_015596861.1:0-380 GCF_001515605.1 Sinocyclocheilus anshuiensis | reverse complement strand
TTTGTGGGATTATGTACACACAGCAGTGTGTGTGGAAAGTGTCTAGTGCGCATAGAGGAAAGTATGTTACTACAGGTGGTTTGTACAGGCCCCCACTGTACAAACAGAACACAAAGAATTGCACAATTGTGGAGGGGGAGGGGGGGTGAGATGGTCCATGTTTCAGGAGGTAGGGGTTTGTATGCGGTTTCAGAGGGGGGTGGGGTGATTTGAGTTCAGTGCTCTCACAGCCTGGGGGGAAAGCTGTTGAGCAGTCTGACAGAGCGGGCTCTGATGCTCCGGTACCATCTTCCTGATGATAGGAGCTGGAAGAGACTGTGGGAGGGATGGGTGGTGTCCTTCACGATACTGTTGGCTTTGCTGGAGCATCGTGTAAGGAA
>NW_015596860.1:0-380 GCF_001515605.1 Sinocyclocheilus anshuiensis | reverse complement strand
GAGCCGGAGGGACGAGGGAGCCTGGCGGAGCCAGTGGACTGATGGGCCATGGCGGAGAGGAGGGAGCTAAGAGGCATGGTGGAGCCTACGGGTCGACGGACAGAGACGGAGTCCGGGATTCAGAGGCTGGAGGTGGAGGCAAGGGATTCTCCAGCAATGGTGATGATGGAGACTGGCAGACCTGCGGGGCTCGCACTGTACTGATGGTGGGTTGAGGCCGAGCAGAGGGCCTGCCAGATGACAGCGGTGGAGGAGGCAGGAGTGGGCGGGTAGGCGGGCATTTGTGAGCCACCGAGCTCTCAGGGCTGCCCTTGGGAACAGAAGTCCTCTCTGATTTGGACTTGGAAACAGGAGCCCTCTCTGGGCTAAACTCAGGAACA
>NW_015596859.1:0-380 GCF_001515605.1 Sinocyclocheilus anshuiensis | reverse complement strand
CACATGAAAATCCACACTGGAGAGAATCTGCACACATGTGCTCAGTGTGGGAAGAGTTACGCACGAAAAGGAGCCCTTAATGATCACATGAAAATCCACACTGGAGAGAATCTGCACACATGTGATCAGTGTGGGAAGAGTTTCAGAAAATCAGGTGTTTTTAAAGTACATCTGCTTACTCATTCTAGAGAAAGACTATATAACTGTGACCAATGTGGTAAAACATTTTTTAGGGCAGATTTTCTGAAGGACCACCTGAAGGTTCATACAAAGGAGAAGCCTTACGTATGTTCTTTGTGTGGAAGGAGTTTTAGACAGATGGGTGCATTAAAAACACATCAGAAAAGACACAGCGGTGTGAAGGATCATGCTTGCTCTGA
>NW_015596858.1:0-380 GCF_001515605.1 Sinocyclocheilus anshuiensis | reverse complement strand
GAACGTTCTTGCGACCCGGTAGCAATTCTTCCACGGCCCGGTAGTAGGTCGCGACCCGGTGGTTGGGGACCTCTGTTTTAGAGAACGGATAGATAAGGGTCTGGCTCAAATCCTATACTCCGATCAATACTCAGCCATGGTTCCTGAGTGATTGTAATAATTTACTACACCATAAGAGATAAGACAGCAAAACAAAATTATCATGAATCCCTGCATACCATTCAGGATCACCACAGGTCTTTCTCGCTCTCCTTTTTCCTTTTTTGCAAGGTCAGTTTTCCTTAGATTACATTAAAGTGGTCAGGGTTAATGGTCCTCTCAAAGAGGCTAATGGGCCGAAAATGTAACTTCATGCTTGTGCATCCAAACCTTAATAATGA
>NW_015596857.1:0-380 GCF_001515605.1 Sinocyclocheilus anshuiensis | reverse complement strand
TATATATATATATATAAAATACTCTGAATCAGTCTCAGCTTATATATGTTATGTTTTACTCAAGGAACACATTAATTAAACACAATTTTGAATTTACAAACATATTTTTTTGCTTGTCTTTAGTTGTGTCTTTGTTTAATAATTATTACACAAATACTATTATAAAACTGTAGTTTTCACTATTATTTAATTTACTTTATAATTTACTATTAATTTATTCTTCATTATTGTCAATTCTGAATTATACTATGGGGCCGTTGAATGCTTGGATCTGATTGGCTGACGAACGTTATGAGGTGTGCAATTATTTTCAGGGAAACGCACGGTGAACGTATTTCCAGGCAGCTCTCTTGACCGCATTACAGTTCCATATCACTTCG
>NW_015596856.1:0-380 GCF_001515605.1 Sinocyclocheilus anshuiensis | reverse complement strand
CGAGAGATGACTTGTGGAACAAATTCTCTGAGGTGAGATTTTCTGTGTGTGAGACCTCCATACACGAGCAGGAATCAGTGCTGGGGTCAGTCAGTGTTGAGCAGCAAGTGAAACTGTGTGTGTTCAGCCTACTAAAATTCACCCAGTGCATCTCCTGCAGGCAGGTGTTCAGAGATTCATGTGCTGCATATAGGCCAGAGGCCATTATATAATTGCATATCATCAGCGATGCACAAATTTATGCCAATACACCACCTACTCACATCAACGCATAAGGGTTTTATGGAACTGCCACACGGGAAAGAGTTTGATATGGAGGCTGGGTTGTGTTTGATCTGCTTTTACACTTGAGGTTGCACTTAGAATGGAAACGCTTTCTA
>NW_015596855.1:0-380 GCF_001515605.1 Sinocyclocheilus anshuiensis | reverse complement strand
GACGAACCGATTCAATGGAGTGAGTCATTTACGCTGGAACCGCTCCGAATGATTCAAACTCGTGACTTCGATCATTCGGTTCAAGCGATTCACTAGCAAAAAACAGTTCAAAGGAGCCATTCATTTTCGACTTTCGACATCGCTTGTAATAAAAACTCCGAATCGGTTAAACCATTGCGTCGCAACATGATTCACTGTTTCGAAGCGCTCCAATCGGTTCGCGAATCGTTTGATTCAGATCGGGACTTCGGAGCGCGGATCGCGAATCTTTGTTCTGATTTCGTTTTTATTAAACAGTAGAAAACATCAAACCATTAAGACAGTACAGTAAAAAGAAAGAAATTATGTTTTTATTATAGTAAAAGTGTAGTAACCATGTT
>NW_015596854.1:0-380 GCF_001515605.1 Sinocyclocheilus anshuiensis | reverse complement strand
TTCAAAGATGGAACTATTGGAAATGATATCAACATTGTTGTGGTCAGCCTCCTCCTACTTGAGAAAGATCCGGTAAGATACATACATACAAAAATATACACATTCTTTCATATATACTGTATATCTAAGGGTGTACTTACACTAGGCGTTTTGAACCGTGCTTGATCACGTTTGACTCCCAAAGCCCGGTTCCTTTGACTAGTGTGAGCGCTCCATATGGTTCATTTAACCGTCCCTGGCTCACTTGGAAGAAGTGGGCCAGAGCACAGTTCAGTTGGGCTTGGTCGCAGTATGCATGTATTGTAATCGCTAACCACGCCGGAGCACAGAACAGCTACTATTTTGTGTGTGCTACTGTCATCATTACGACCGCAAACATA
>NW_015596853.1:0-380 GCF_001515605.1 Sinocyclocheilus anshuiensis | reverse complement strand
TGCAAGAGATGCGAGGCATTTTGCATTTTGTGTGTGTGATTCTTGTGTGATTTGTGTGTAGTTTTGAAAAAAGAGGCAAAGTTTTAAAAATGTGTTTAAGCAGTTGAAAAAAACCCGTAAACACTATGTGTGTGTGTGTGTGTGTTCTCTGCAGGGCTGCGCACACAACACCACGGGGCCTCACTGTGATCAGTGTCTGCCAGGTTTCTATGGTGACGCCAGCGAAGGAACGTCAGACGACTGCCAGAGATGCTCCTGCCCACTGACACTGGCGTCTAACAAGTGAGTGTCTGTGTTTGAGTGAGTGAGTGTGTGTGTGTTTGAGTGAGTGTGAGTGTGTGTGTGTGTGTGTTTGAGTGAGTGTGTGTGTTTGAGTGAGT
>NW_015596852.1:0-380 GCF_001515605.1 Sinocyclocheilus anshuiensis | reverse complement strand
GTACACAAACGTGTGTGGATGTTTATACACCAGAGTGTGTTCTGAAATGTTAACATATCAGTCAGCTCTTGCTCTCCTTCACTGCCAACCACATGGCCAGACACATGTACACACACACACGCAAAGACATGTATATACTCACGCATGTATGTATGCACACAAACAGAGCCACGTGAAATAAAGTGGCCTTCTGTGCGCAAGTTACATACGTATTGATGCATAATAAGAACGGAGCGCCCGAAAATAAAGACGTAAAGCACATAGATAACTACATACGGAGTCCAAGCTTGCCATATTGAATTAAAAACAGGTGTCTTCATAGTTTGCATTCTTCTCAAACACAAAAGTGGTTTGACCTGAGCGGTTTTGAGTGTGTATCG
>NW_015596851.1:0-380 GCF_001515605.1 Sinocyclocheilus anshuiensis | reverse complement strand
CTCATTCTGACGGCACATAGTATTAAGAAGGCTAAACACATTGCATGAGACATAAACAGCAGTAAACGGCTGTTACATAAGTCGGAGAGACTCGGCACATTGCCTTGTTTTGTGGCCGGGGCATCACAGAGACATTCTTGGCCCTTCGTTAATGGGCAACACAAAGCCGCATTGATCAGAAGGCTCGTGTGAATGAGACGGGCATTAGACACAGACACCCTCTGCAGGTCCTCCTCATCCTCATGGGTCCCGGTGCACAATGGGGTCTACTGTGGGTCCACTGCCCCCAGGAAGAGGCGGACACACTGTTCCACACACACATAGATGGCTGGTCATCCTCAGTAATGAAGTTTTGTCCCCATGTGAAGTGAGCTGGACAG
>NW_015596850.1:0-380 GCF_001515605.1 Sinocyclocheilus anshuiensis | reverse complement strand
GACCTCAATGGCGATGGGCTGAGCGCAGACCTGTAGTGGGTATTGTATCAGGAGTAACGACAGCGTCTCATAGTCTCCTAGTCCCCCGGGATTATCTCGGTCAAACCAGGGTGTCCTACATTCTAACAGATAATGACCAACTAAGTTAAAGTCTTCTCATTTAAGGTGAAATGTTAGACCATTATCACAATGATTTCTATTGTAGAATTTGTTTTTTTAGTTTACATATCAGTTATTTAAAAGCTTTGATATGTTTTTAGTTAATCACACTTCAAAATCTTCAACTTTATAAAAGTCACATCACATAACATAATAAATTCAATCTGTTTTCATGATCTCACATGCACTCACTTGAACACCAATCCTCTGGGCAGGTGAAG
>NW_015596849.1:0-380 GCF_001515605.1 Sinocyclocheilus anshuiensis | reverse complement strand
CTCGTCGTCCTGCCTGCCTCCACACACCCGTTTCCGTGACAATAACACAGTATTAATATTTTTGAATGCACAATTACCTTTTATAATTTAAGGGTCTCTCGCAAGGGGAATCATCATATTTGGGGGCTGAACTAACATAAAGCTACAAGATCACCTTCAGTTCTAGATTCATGTCTCAGTGTAGCTATACAGATACAGAAAATCCTTTCTGCCCACCAACATTAGTTTAGGTAATTAATCTTTTTTTTTTCACTTGCTTCAACTTTCACTCAGTATTTCTGGATGAGAAGAAACATCATTTTCATCACAAAAACCACTGAAAATGAGAGACAAGTGTCTCATTAACCAACAGCTGTGTGGTGATGATGAGATTCACAGAG
>NW_015596848.1:0-380 GCF_001515605.1 Sinocyclocheilus anshuiensis | reverse complement strand
CATTCAGGCTAAAAGACAGATTGATTTAAGCACCATGACGCACTCAATTGCTGAAATGTGTTCTGAAGGTTGTAATTGGTGTTATTTACTTTGTGCAGCAGGGCATCTAAAATGTAAGTAAATTTGTTTTTGCATGCAGTGCAATCAGATTACTTTTTTAAAGTTACGCATTGAATGCATACCATAATACCAAACAATTTTAAAAAGAAGTAATGTATGTAATAATATAATAATTCTATATTATTAATTCTATTTTTTTCTGACAAATGCAATTGAAAATCTTTCCCTTCACAGGTTCACTGGCTATTCTGTCTGTCTTGTGTGCGTCTGCCGCTGACTAGTGATGTTCGGTTCTTGAACGAATCGTTCTTTTGAGCCGG
>NW_015596847.1:0-380 GCF_001515605.1 Sinocyclocheilus anshuiensis | reverse complement strand
CTATTGTTCCTGCTGTAAGGAGCCTTGCGGAGGCTGCCAGCCCTGTCTATTTCAGCCCCATCCCCTTCCTGAAACTCCTGATCCAGCCTGTTGCCCCCAGTAAGCCAACCCTCAAGCCCAGCACCCCCACAGGGACTCAGGCTGCGGGACAGGCGGGGAGAGGGTGGAGAAAGAAGGAAGTCCTCGCCTTGAGGTGGAGTGAAGGTGAGGAACGGGGTGGCCGAGCAGGGGCGGGGCGGATAGGGTGGAGGTAAAGGAGATGTGGAGGGAGAAGCCATGGGGGAGACGCAGTAGGGGCTGCCGCTGATGGGAGGCACGGGACTGGCTGACATGGAAGGGGGCAGATATTCGCCCAAGCGGTATGAAGTGCTTGGCAAAGG
>NW_015596846.1:0-380 GCF_001515605.1 Sinocyclocheilus anshuiensis | reverse complement strand
TTCTTGAGCACCAAATCATCATATTAGAATGATTTCTGAAGGATTGTGTGACACTGAAAATTCAGCTTTGCCATCACAAGAATAAGTTATATTTTACATACAAACATATTAAAATAGAATCTTTTAAACTGTGAGAATATTTAACAATATACTGTATACTGTACATTATATAACTTGTTTGTTTGTTACCAACCTCAAACTTATATGTGTAAATATAAGATATTATATTATATTTTATGCTATTTCTTGCTGGATTGCTATAGGAATAAGGTTTTGTTGGCAGTCATTAAACACTCTCTGTTCCTTCTCTCTACATGCCTCGCCACAGGAAACATTGAGTACAGCTGCCCCGCCACCAATGAATGTGAGATCACCAAACG
>NW_015596845.1:0-380 GCF_001515605.1 Sinocyclocheilus anshuiensis | reverse complement strand
TCAGCATCATTCCTCCAGTCTTCAGTGTCACATGATCCTTCATAACTCATTCTAATATGCCGATTTAGTGCTCAAGAAACCTCAAACTTCAACTTCAGACCTCAAAACTTTAAACAGTAGTGTAAACGCAACTTTTAAGCTCTTGGTAGCACTATAAGACTTGAAAGGCTTTAAGAATTTTAATAAAATGGTCATAGTGAAGTTAGATCTTCCTTTTTGACACAAGCCAGAAGAAAAATAAGAAAAGTTAAAAAATAAGTGCCTACAAATTTTTGATGGTTTACCCCGAAAGAATGGATACCAGATGGAATACCGCACCATAAAATGGAGACCAGGCAAAATCATAGGAAAATATATTTTACTTTTTTTTTTTTTTTTAA
>NW_015596844.1:0-380 GCF_001515605.1 Sinocyclocheilus anshuiensis | reverse complement strand
CAGTGGGCACCTGTTAGAGATATGCTTACGAATGAAGGCCTCAAATGATTTGCTGGCTCCTGAAATACCATGGACTCATGTCCATGCTGTGCAGGAGCAGCTGGATGTGCTGCATCCTACCCACCCTTTCGCAGCTACCCACCAGGTCTACCAGTGCCTCAGTTTACCCAGTTCCAGCCCCTTCCCCATTTCCAGCCCCCTCCCCAATTGCACAGCATGGACTCATGTCCATGCTGTGCAGGAGCAGCTGGAAGTGCATGCACTTCAGGACGTGACTCCTTTGCCAAATATAATTGTTTGGGCAGTGCAGTGCCCTGCAGCAGCATGTCTCTGTCTAAATGTGTTAATGCGGTTTAAGGTTAAAAAAACACATTATTTTC
>NW_015596843.1:0-380 GCF_001515605.1 Sinocyclocheilus anshuiensis | reverse complement strand
GAATAATGATATCCAATATTCACAAGGCATTCATATTATTTAAAATGTGACGTCTGAGCAGAAATGCAGCTCTGGTTTCGTGTGTGTACTGAAAACTTGTTTGTATTTCATTATCGACTGGAATGCATTTCTGATGAATTGGACATCAATACTAGTTTGAGCGACCGACTAATAATCAGTGTTTAACCTGATAAAAAATATTTAATGTTATTCGTGTTATATTTCATCTGCAACAATGTGAACTTTTAAATAAAGATCCGTTTGGACATTTTAATGCATCATTATGCAATAATATGAGGAGAGCCTCTGCATTAAAGACCCAGACTGGCAGAGCAACGCGCTACTTCTTTTCTCTCCAATACGGTAGGAAATGAAATGAA
>NW_015596842.1:0-380 GCF_001515605.1 Sinocyclocheilus anshuiensis | reverse complement strand
TTTTTTTAAGTCTAAATACTTAATATATATATCATATTTTGATGTTTTAAATGCAAAAATTTATTATATTAATTTACAGCATTGCCAAAATATGTTTTAAAATATATTTGTACAATTTATTTAAATTTTGTTAGTGTCTTATACACTGATAAATCACTAAATGGTTTCATTTAACAGTTTAAGTTCTTTTGAATGGAATTTTGTTCTAAAAGACAAATAATATTGTTATTTAATATAGAAAGTGTAGAGAATAAATATAAAAATAAATGAAAATAAGTATAAATATTCTAATATATAATATAATATAATATAATATAATATAATAAAGTATAAATCCTGTAAAGAGTTAATATAAAATGTAAGAATAAATACAAATGTAT
>NW_015596841.1:0-380 GCF_001515605.1 Sinocyclocheilus anshuiensis | reverse complement strand
CATCCAAAGTCTCAGTGAGTATATTCCCGCCCCGTTAAACCGTGTCTCCCCTGCCGCAGAGTCTCATCTCTGGCCGTTGGCGGGCTGGGAGACGGGCGGCTGGTGCATGTGATGGTGGTGATGGTGATGGAGCGTGCGGTGGCCTGTGGGAGAGGACGGCGGCAGCCAGACGGGCTGGTGGTTGGGGGGCGAGGAGGCCCAGAATGAGCCGAATCCCTGTGCGGAGGAGTGGGGAGGAGGAGAACACGCCATAGACATCTGGGCCGAAGCGCCGGCTCCGCTGCCCCCCGTGCATTCAGACGTCCGCAGCTTGGAGAACATAGTGATGGTGTCGGGGAAGTTGGGCGGCGTGGCGGGAGTGTTGCGTGGAGTGCACATCT
>NW_015596840.1:0-380 GCF_001515605.1 Sinocyclocheilus anshuiensis | reverse complement strand
TTATGGAACCATTTAGACAAAAAAGTTCTTCTATGACATCGTGAAGCACCTTTATTTTTAAGAGTGTATATTGTCTTTCTTTTGTTTGGTCTGTTTTCAGTTGGGACCAGATCGCAGCAGATTCTCCAAAGCTCTTTGAATTCTTTCTCTAATCGAATGTTTTGAAATCAGCATACTAGAATGATTTCTAAAGGATCATATGACACTGAAGACTGGAGTGAAGATGCTGAAAATTTTGCTTTGCATCACAGAAATAAATTATATTTCAAAGTATTTTAAAATAGAAAAACATTCCTTTAAATTGTAATAATATTTCTGTATTTTTAATCAAATAGATGCAGGCTTGATGAGCATAAGACACTTTCATAATGCTGCATAAT
>NW_015596839.1:0-380 GCF_001515605.1 Sinocyclocheilus anshuiensis | reverse complement strand
CCTTTAGTTAAATAAATGGGGAAGTAAATGTCTGTTACATTTAAACTGAACAATATAAATGTGTAAATCACACAGAATGTTGTCCAAATTCTTGTTCTTTTGATGGTCCATTATCATCATACAATTAAAAGCTTCTTATGGTGAATCCTCTGATTTACAATGAATAACAATGTTAGTCCATTATTGGATAGTACACTCTATATAATACATGTATACTGTTTTAAAATCTACAAATATAGACTGTTAGGTGTTGCACAAGTTTATGTCCCTGATTAAACTGCCTTTAGTTAAACATTGCTTAAGAGATTAAGCCTATACAGCAGCAACTACTACACATTTAATTTTATAAGAGACCGTCCTTGTCTGTTTGCCACAGAAAT
>NW_015596838.1:0-380 GCF_001515605.1 Sinocyclocheilus anshuiensis | reverse complement strand
ATTTAGAAAATTTATCTCGCATTATCCGCCAACTTGTCTTGGATAAATTTTTTTAACAGAGCTTGTTGCAATGCATTATGGGAGTGCCTTTTACATGACAGATACGTGCTGACTGGCTAAAATAGTTAACTTTGCTAACTGTTTAAGCAACTCACTAGATTTCAGGACAAATTTAACATATTACTCTGATCAGGGCGAAGGCTGACCTTTTTAAATCAGCCGTGACATGTGACTCCTCAGAAGCTGTTATCTAATAGCCCAGCCTGACCCTTTAAATAGGATGTCTGAATGTGTTATTGACGATATTGTTTCCTATAAACATCTAGCACTCGGGTAATAACAATCACATCAGGCAAAATGAAGTTATCTGAGAATAGAAT
>NW_015596837.1:0-380 GCF_001515605.1 Sinocyclocheilus anshuiensis | reverse complement strand
GATCAAAATTAAGTGACTTCATGCTTATAGCAAGAAAATTATAAGCATAAGTTATAAGCATAAAGTCACTTTTCATAAATTTTACAGAAAATAAGACTTGTTATTTTATGTTATCATGCTTCAAGTAAATGTATCTTGATTTAAGAATGTGAGATATTTGTACTGGAAAGCAAGACAAATACAGAAGAAAATCATTTTTTGCAGATTATTTTTGATAAATAAAATCAGATAAATATTCATAGACTGATCAAATCAGAATTGCGCAATAAGAATTAGAATTGTGAGAGAAACTCAGAATTGAGAAAACAGTCAGAATTGCAAGAAATAAAGTCAGAATTGCAAAATACAAACTGTGAGAAAAAAAATTCAGAATTATATAT
>NW_015596836.1:0-380 GCF_001515605.1 Sinocyclocheilus anshuiensis | reverse complement strand
CCTCTCTGAGATTAAAAATCGGTTTTACATGAGTGTCCTGGCCAATTTATACACATATACACAAACATTTACATATTATTGACTCATCCTCCAATTCTCAAATGATATTTAAAAAACAAATGATTTAAAAGACACAAATTATAGCTTTAATTTCATTTAGAGAGAATTCCAATCCATAGGGTACAGCATACTTAAAAGCATACTTTTTCAGTTCAGACAATAGGTGCAGAAAGATAAATTTTGGGAACAACGAAATAAACTACCAAAAATTTTCTGTTGAAGACAACAAAATATGAGGGCAAATGAAATTTGTTGTATCGTTATTGATCATTGGTCCTTTTTAACCTTCTCTTTCCTGCTTTTTATTGCTGAATATGTTT
>NW_015596835.1:0-380 GCF_001515605.1 Sinocyclocheilus anshuiensis | reverse complement strand
CAGGCTGAATACTGAGGAATCTGCAGCGGGTAAATCTGGTGACTGTCCTGATAAGAGAGGCCGAACAGTCTTATTTGGATCAAAACTCATGCATTATTGCTGTGGAACTGTGATCTGCTTTTACTTCTGACAAATCCATCAACCAACCAATACACAACCCTGTATTACAGGCCTGAGAACAGCGCATGGTTGATTTATATGTATATGCTTCAAAACACAGACCAACAAAGATAAATACTTATTTTATTCAATATTTGCCAGAGTTAACAACAATAGAATACACCAATAAAAGTAATAATGCTAAGCTAATATCATGCAATATTACTTGTCAAAGCCGGGGGGGGGGCTATATAAATATAACATATATTGTTTTGTTATAT
>NW_015596834.1:0-380 GCF_001515605.1 Sinocyclocheilus anshuiensis | reverse complement strand
AGAAAAACTGTAAAAGCATGGTTTAATTAGGTGCTATATTAAGTAAAATCAAAGTATTGCCAAGTAAGCTGTCAAAGTAAAAATGACTTTTACTGGCAAAGTTAAAAAGTTACTTATTTTCATTGTTAAATTTAATTAACTTAGGTATGTAGATTTTATTTAATTGTATATGTGAAATTGTATATAATTATGTAATATTTATGAATGTTAAGTTTAATAGTAAGTGCATTGTATAGAGCAGTAGCAAAAAAATTTACTTGCAAATTGTTACAAAGTAAATCCTACAAGTTATTTTTAGGCATCATGCACACAACCATGAGAACTCATTTAAAATGATACAATATTTATTTATTTATTTATTTATTTATTCACTTTTTAAC
>NW_015596833.1:0-380 GCF_001515605.1 Sinocyclocheilus anshuiensis | reverse complement strand
TATGTTTAATAAATGACACTTTCATGAAAACAAAATGTCATTTTTGCATTTACACTGTTTTGAGCAGCAGGTGAGGTCAGCGTGCAGTGATTCAAGCGAGTCAAATCACTGAATCATTTTGTGAAGCAATTGATTCAGTTGACTCGAAAAAGTTTCAAAAATCTCCATGATCTCATTACTACTTGCCAGTGACTGAATTTGTATTTATGATAAACTGATTCATGACATAGGGAGAGAAATTAGACGCATGCACCTTTTGTATTACTCATATATGTTTGTGCTTTACTCACAGAGATTAACCATTAGTATCACTAGGTAAAGTATTACAGTGTTACATTCAGTAACAATTTCATTTCACAGTTTTATATACAATTCTCTAA
>NW_015596832.1:0-380 GCF_001515605.1 Sinocyclocheilus anshuiensis | reverse complement strand
TGTGTATATATATATATATAATATTATTATTTTTTTAAATATGGTTCTTTTCACTATAACTTTTATTTGTAATGTAATTTTATTATCTGTAACTCCTGGCTGTTAAGTCAAAGCAGCTTGTGATGTTTCTGGTCTTTGGTCTACTAATTTAAATAGTTTTTCTGAACCATGTATATTCATTTGCAGCTATTCTAAAAAGCCAGTTTTAATACTAATGGATTTCAGTTGAAAATGGCATTTGTTTTAGTTCACTGTATTGCAGCTGTTAGGTCTGTGGTAAGTGTTTTGTCATCAGACGCTTCCAGTGTGGACGGTGTTAGCGAATGAATTTCAGAACTTATTTCATCTGCACTTTCTTTATTCCGTCATTGATTTCTGTG
>NW_015596831.1:0-380 GCF_001515605.1 Sinocyclocheilus anshuiensis | reverse complement strand
GCAACTCTAATCTGCTCACTCAGGAGGAGAGAGAAAACTCAACTCAAGTGCAAAATGAATGTTGAATGTTACATTTATGCAAAAAACGCAAGACAAGAAAAAAGGATTATGTATAGGCTACATTACATTTGATTCCAGTTTGACAAAAAATAATTAATCTTCATATTCAGACAAACAAATAGGGGTTTCTTCTCTATGGCTACCTAATCTTCACACATACAGCATCATGTATTGAACTCCATTCACTTTTTCCCCTGACTGACAGCGTTTTTGTCTTACCCAAGTAGCTGATGTCTTACTATTTATACAGCCTGTAGTATTCAAATATGATAACTATATGATTGACTCTAAAATACATAATAAAGCTACTTTAAAGAAGT
>NW_015596830.1:0-380 GCF_001515605.1 Sinocyclocheilus anshuiensis | reverse complement strand
TAATTATTTCAGTGTTTCTGCATCACGTTACATGGGGTCATGTGTCAAAATGCCAGCGTATGCGTTCAAATTGTTAGTGGAACCGTGGGCTGCTCAGTTAGCACAGCTGTTAACGTTAGCCTACCATTCACATTAGCCTAAGCTAACTTATATAGACCTGATGCAGTTTGAAATTAATAAATAATTAAAACATTTTTTTAATCATGTTGAGAGTCTTCAGCTTTTAGACATGGCTGATGACAGCACTACAAATCAACAGACTGAATTAGTGTTAGCTAACGTTTTTAGCTACCTTAAAGTGGTAACGTTAGCCTACGGGATTCCTCAGGGGTGCAGTTTCATTCATACTCGAAGCTGGAGGGCGCTCTCGCGCAGAAAGT
>NW_015596829.1:0-380 GCF_001515605.1 Sinocyclocheilus anshuiensis | reverse complement strand
TTGTAATAATATTTCACAATATTTCTGTTTTTACTGTATTTTTGGACAAATAAATTCAGCTTTGGTGAGCAGAAGAGACTTAATTAAAAACATTTGAAAAGCTTACCACCCTTGAGTACTTAGAGTATTGTGATGATTTTAACGCACTTTTGCCAAAAGAGCCCACTTTCATGACCAGTCCTTGATTTGCTTTTGCAGAAATATCATAGTATCGTGCTACAGCACACATTCTATCAGTTGCCTTTCTGGCGCCTCCGTCTCAACATACTGTACAACGCCAAATGTTAACTCAGTGGTAGAGTTAGACTCATGGGACACTGCACTTATTCACAATTACAAAAGTACATTATTTGCATGTGCTTTAAAGCCTTGCCGGTTAA
>NW_015596828.1:0-380 GCF_001515605.1 Sinocyclocheilus anshuiensis | reverse complement strand
ATTACTAGTAAAGGAGGCTATGGAATGTCATAAATAATTTAGCTATCCTAATGTAGTATGCCCTCCAACCGCCAATTAGTGTTTACACATTTGTTTTCCGGCCCATTTTTATGCAGCTGAGGTCCTCCTGGTGAGAGCCGGTGGTACAGTCAAGGGATTTATTTCCAGGACTGACTTTGGAGACCAAGTCCTGGCTAACTTTCCATGATTTGTGAAGAAAATCACGCTCAGCTACTTCCAAGTAAAAGCAGACTCATTTTTAGGATACACAATGAAATAAGTGGGGAAATATAAAGGTGAAGTGCGTTGTTGGTAGGGATGGGTACTGAAACCCAGTATTTAATCGGTCCCGAGGCTAAATTATGAAAGACCGGAGTATC
>NW_015596827.1:0-380 GCF_001515605.1 Sinocyclocheilus anshuiensis | reverse complement strand
GTAAAGGCATTATACATGAGTTTACTCATCCAAATGTCCATTTATAAATGAGGATAAATAAAGATGGGGAAACATATCACCATGGCTTCCATTCGTCTGTTGTTGCTCTGCCTCTTTTATCTCCTGGCATAATGGCTAATGAGATGCAGATGACGGGCACTTCAGGAGCGGGCTGGAAAGAGTGGGCACGAGGACGGGAGAGAAGATGGAGTGAAGCGGGGAGGAAAAGAGGGAACGAGGGGGAGGGTGTGTTTACCTGGCCCCTGATCTCGATTTCAGAGGCCTTTTACAAGCAAATCAAGCCATCTACAATTGTCCGACCTTTTTAAGAGGGCCATGTGTGTGTGTGTGTGTGCGTGTGTGTGTGTGTAGGGAAACTT
>NW_015596826.1:0-380 GCF_001515605.1 Sinocyclocheilus anshuiensis | reverse complement strand
AGTTAAGCAGAAATGTCAGAAGGTCATTGTTTGTTGGATAATGTGGTTTTGCTGCAGCACCTGATGTAGCTGCTCTGATCAAATCACTTCAGCTAAAGGAAGAAGTGTGTACTGTTCCATATCAATACACTTTAGCAGACATTGAGAAATATGATCTAATTAAGTGTTGTGTTCAACCTCTTACATCTAGGGCTGAAAATCAAATTCATCTCAACACAATAAGACTGTGGTTTGATTGGTGAAAACCCCTGTAAGGACACTGAAGTTTGTCCATCGTGCAATTGCATTTTAAAGAATGTTCTTGAATTCTTTGTTTTGTGCTTGAAGTGAAATCTTCTGAACCCACTGGCTTTTGCATGTCAACCTGTTTTCCAAAAAAA
>NW_015596825.1:0-380 GCF_001515605.1 Sinocyclocheilus anshuiensis | reverse complement strand
AAAGGAAAACTTGAAATCGCATCATATGACCCCTTTAATTAAATAAAAGGCCTCATAAGTTCACTCTGCAAGTGTACACTTTTAAAAAGTGCACTTTGTATTAATGTTAGTTTTACTTTTAAAGTACAGTAAAATTTTACTTTTAAGTACATTTGAAATCATTGTTTTAATAATCTTTTGTTGTGCTTTAAAGTAGTACACTTAGTTCGATGTTTAGCCAACATACTAAAGCATGCAAAGTACTTGATTATAATTTTAACTGTAGTGTGTTATTTGATGTCAAACAGAAAAAAACTGAGACTGAATCCAGAAGAGCTGTGGCAATGTCTCCAAGACACTTCAAGAAACCTTCCTGCAAAGGACTTCATGTTATTCCAGAC
>NW_015596824.1:0-380 GCF_001515605.1 Sinocyclocheilus anshuiensis | reverse complement strand
TTTGTAGTAGCCTTTATAAACTGATCATAAAATTGTCATTAGGAACATATTAAAGAAAATTATTATAGCCCATTGCTGCAGCTAACCTTACTTCCACAGGCTACAAACAAAAATATAAACAACAGCTGTGCATGCTCTCTTCACACCGTTCTTGTAAAATAATAACATTTCAATAATATAAGCATAGAAGCACACCAATTCACTCAGAATTCCACTTACCAGCAGCCGCGGACGTTATGAAGGCATCCTGGTAGAGCGCTAAATTACTAAAGGTGTCTGACCGTGAGGGATCGCCCTGGATGAGATCGTCAGGTGAGATCATCATCATGCTGATAATTTTATTTATGGCTAAATTATTATTCATTAATTTTACTAATAGT
>NW_015596823.1:0-380 GCF_001515605.1 Sinocyclocheilus anshuiensis | reverse complement strand
AGGACACAGCAGGTCAGGAACGTTTTCGAACTTTAACACCCAGTTACTACAGAGGAGCTCAGGGTGTCATTCTGGGTAAGCGAGTATAAACCGTTTTTTCACTACTATAACTATTACTACTATTAAAAAACATGAACAAGCTGTACCGCTGTAGAAAAGTGTTTGTGTATCTAGCATGAATATACACTGGAATAGTGTATGAAACACCAAATGTTATATTTATAGTTATATTTGTCTGATTTAGGCTAATTTGATAAGTCTAATTGTCTATCGTCTAATTTAAAATGTAGTTTTTAAATGTCTTTTTAGTGTATGATGTCACTAGGCGAGAGACGTTTGCTAAGCTGGATAACTGGTTGAATGAGCTGGATACATACTGT
>NW_015596822.1:0-380 GCF_001515605.1 Sinocyclocheilus anshuiensis | reverse complement strand
TGATTGACAGAGAGAACATGGACCTGCTGTTTGGAGCTCAGCTGTCTATCATAAGCAGATAAAAGAAAGCATATATCACAGGAAAGCTGAAAGAATAAGTGAGTTTAGACACAGGGAACACAAGGATGAACCTAAAGAGCCAAACGCCTTGGCTTATCCTTCTCTTTACCTCTTTACAGAGGTTTCTTCTTTCTCGCTAATTATATTTGGAAGTTTAGATGCCAGCTAGTATACTATAAATCTCATATTGAGGCATGAGAGCGGTGCAGTTCATCTTGGGATGCCTGAAAAAGCTGATGGCTCATAAGAAGATAAAATAATTATGATTAATCACATGAATTCCGACCAGTCTACAAAGCATAATGCAAAAGGGATTCTGT
>NW_015596821.1:0-380 GCF_001515605.1 Sinocyclocheilus anshuiensis | reverse complement strand
GACCCACAAAGGGATGTTTGTATACAATAGATTACCCTTTGGCATCACGTCAGCTCCATCGATATTCCAACGAGTTATGGAACAAGTGCTACAAGGGCTACCGTTTGTCCATTGTTTTTTGGATGACATCCTGGTCACAGGAAAAGACGACGCTCATCATCTGTCTAATCTTGAGGTTGTGTTGAGTAGACTGGAGAAATGTGGACTTCGTGTTAAAAGAGAGAAGAGCGAGTTTTTCAAAAGTTCACTGGAGTATCTGGGACATGTGATTGATGCATCAGGGCTTCACAAGTCCACAGACAAACTGTGTGCTATCGCAGAAGCACCAGCCCCTGTTAACGTTAACCAACTCCGATCCTTTCTGGGACTGGTTAATTATT
>NW_015596820.1:0-380 GCF_001515605.1 Sinocyclocheilus anshuiensis | reverse complement strand
TAAATGTTTGATATAATGCGGCAAAGGCGGAACAAAAGAGCGCTAATCATTTGAAGCGCATCACTCGGAGCGTTTATTCGCTCGGATCAAAGTTCAAACAGTGGCGCGGCGCGAGCTTCCCTAGAGCAGATGTGTTAACTCGCTGATGAATCTCGCTCATGCGACACTGAACAGTGCTGTGAGATCCAGTGTGAAGCGCTTGAGTTCAGCGAGGAACACAAATAACTCCATTTACACGCAGATGAAACAGCGTCGACAAACAGCAGAAACACTGTGCACAACGATACAGTCAAAAGACTTTTTAATCTACACATCTCCATCATTTACCATGGATGTACTGCAGTAACACTAACTGCACCATGGTATTGTGTCAGAAATGT
>NW_015596819.1:0-379 GCF_001515605.1 Sinocyclocheilus anshuiensis | reverse complement strand
GACCCTTATGACTGGTTTTGTGGTCCAGGGTCACATATATACAATCTTGTTATTTCTATTATCAGAATAAAATCATTTACTTTCATTTAAAACTGGATTCACCTCATGTAATTTGTTATATAAAGTTATGGTATTTCAAGAGACCATTGATAAATGAATGTAAGTTTCAAAATTAAAGGCCATTTTTTGTATAAATGCACTTGAAAGCTATATTGTATGAAACTATGTTCTTTTGTGCTTAAAACAGCCTATTTCTGAGAAATCTTTGCTAATGTACAGTACTTGAATACACATCGATATCGGCTCCGATACTGGGAATTTCTCCCGGATCAGGTATCGGTCAGACGAGACCGATCCAAATCCGATATTCTGTGTATAC
>NW_015596818.1:0-380 GCF_001515605.1 Sinocyclocheilus anshuiensis | reverse complement strand
GCGATTTTACTTGAAAGAAAGAAAGTCATGACTGTAGGTGTAGGGCTGATGTGCGTGTGTACATGTGCTGTGTATTTATAGAGTTTTGAGGCGCCAGCTGAGAGGTGATCAAAGCTTTTCCACCATAGAGATGTAAATCCTGCTGGTACTCGCAGTCAGACAATGGAGCAGGGCACAAACACCTTTTATGTGCACAATCAAGGGGTGAGGAGGTCAAATGACTGTCACAGGAGGTGAGAGGGGCTCCATTTGTCTGAGTCTGATTGGGTGACAGACTCTGAAGCCAAAAGCCTTCGACCTTGAGCTCACCAGAGAGAAACTCAACACTAGCAGACGTACCTTGACGGATAGACTTACTGTACTCAGTCACACTGGTGTGT
>NW_015596817.1:0-380 GCF_001515605.1 Sinocyclocheilus anshuiensis | reverse complement strand
GAGATTGATTCGCTCACGAGGACGCCTTCCTGGAAATGTTCTCCAAGTTATTTCTAAGGCACAACGTTTTAGCGATCAATGGCAATCCACAAAATTTTCCATACGCTGCAGTAAGTTTGAAGAAGCCCCGCCGAGCTCTTTCCTGTCATTCCCGCTGTTTCTTCAATCTGCAACAATGGATGATACAGACACGTTGTGACAGAGCAAAACACAAACCGTTTCTTTGCCATGAGAGTGGCATCGCCAGTAGTTTTGAGTTCTTGGGCTCGTCGACGGGGTAGGCTGATGGCCCGCTAAGAAATGAGATGTGCATGGTATTTTCTGTCAGGTACTGATGCCCGTGGTCACCAGAGACTAATCTCGGGTGTCCTTTACCTTGT
>NW_015596816.1:0-380 GCF_001515605.1 Sinocyclocheilus anshuiensis | reverse complement strand
GGAGGGGGAGCGTATTGGGGGCTGAGGGGAGCATGCTTCAACACTGCCATGGCTGACCCTGGCACTGGCATTTCTTGGGGAGATGGTGGTAGTGGGGGCGGAGGGGGACTGCTGGCAGTTTCTGCCATATTATTAATTACAGGTTTGAGACACTGTGGGGGCAGTGTATGGGGCATAGTTTGCTGCTGCGCTGCCAATAAGGGGGTCTGTTTGTAATGATTTGGAGCCTGGGAGATGTTTTGCAACCTAGCGAGGGTGCTGTATTTAGTGAACATAACTGGGGTGGAGTGGTGCGTGGGGTTGGGGAGAGGGGGAGGTGCTGGTGGAGATGGTGGCGAGGAGGGGGACACTGGGGACACACCACTGTAGCTGCTACGAGA
>NW_015596815.1:0-377 GCF_001515605.1 Sinocyclocheilus anshuiensis | reverse complement strand
TTTTTTTTTTTTACATTTACGTTTACATAACATGACATGTACACTACCATTCAAAAGTTTGGGCTTGTTTGTAAGATATACATAGATGCATACATACATACATACGGTATATATATATATATATATATATATATGACACACTACAGCAAAAAAAATAAAAAATAGAAATAACTGACTTAAAATCATTTTTTGGTTGGTGAAAATACTATTGGCCTAAGACTTTTGCACATTACTGTATATACAGTATATATGCATTAAAGTGATCAAAAGTGACAACAGCACAACTGTTTTAACATTGATGATAATAAGAAATGTTTCTATCAGCATGTTAAGATGATTTCTGGAGGATCATGTGACACTGAAGACTGGAGTAATGA
>NW_015596814.1:0-380 GCF_001515605.1 Sinocyclocheilus anshuiensis | reverse complement strand
ACTGTGACTGCAGGTAACAGTGATGTCTTCTGCAGTAAAGAATAAGGCTGCATCACAAACTTTTTTAGCCCTGAGCTCTGGTCTGAGTGCTCCTAAATAACCCTCAATTTTCCTCTTAGACATATAATCTGGAGGGCATGATAGACTTGTTCAGACACCTAATGAGGAGCCTGCAAATGGCTTTAACTCCCCCAGATTGTCTAGTCACAGTATTTTAACTTTATTCCACAAAATGTCTAAATGTCATTGCATTTGATAAATTATACAGTTTGTCCGAATCTGACTGACTGAACAGCATTGCAAAAGTGCTGAGATACAGTGCAACATTTGACCATTCATAATGCCGAATCTGCCATTTTTGTCCGACAAACAAACCAGAC
>NW_015596813.1:0-380 GCF_001515605.1 Sinocyclocheilus anshuiensis | reverse complement strand
AGATGACAAGATGGATGTGTATATGAATGTGCATGCAGGTGCATGCATTGTCATTGAATATATTTAGGTTAACAGTAGGTGTATGTAATTCTATTTATATGCATATGATGAAACTGCATAAACTAGTCCTTTGTAAATACAGTGCATTTAGATTAAACCGCAATGCATTTAGAGTTTTGAGAGTCTTAAAGGAGTAGATTTCTATCTTTTTTTCCTCTCAATAGCTGTTTTTTCTGCTTCTGTGGTTGTACAATGTTGACTTTCATGAATGCAGCCGGAATACATGCAGTCAACAGTAATGCCTCCCAGAACCTGCTGTAAACCGGAATGCGGTTTGTTAACATTTGTTAATTAACATTAACCTGTATTTCTAAATTCTT
>NW_015596812.1:0-380 GCF_001515605.1 Sinocyclocheilus anshuiensis | reverse complement strand
CGTGAAGTAACTCTGCGAGGTCTGCACTGACAACATGTGTTCTTCCTGTGATTGAGAGGTTGCATTTCTCTAACCAGTTTCCACAGATAAAGGTTATCAGCCAAACTGTACATCCTTGAAGATAACACGGCTTCAACCGTCCCAGACGTGCAGTGTATTTTATCACAGGCCTCCATGTACTGCTATGAAAGGACAATCACATGACTGACTGACTGACTAAATTGCATGTAGTTTTTTTAAATTACATGTAGTAATTTTTGACATGTTTGACATTTGGTTTATATTTAAATTTTGAGTAGTATGCATATATATTAGGGCTGCCAGTCGATTAAAAATTGTAATCTAATTAATTACATGATGTGTCGATTAATTAATCTAAT
>NW_015596811.1:0-380 GCF_001515605.1 Sinocyclocheilus anshuiensis | reverse complement strand
ATTCAGAGAAATGTATGGAACTTAATTTCTTAGAATAATAAAAAAGGCCAAAACAATTCTAAACAATTGGTTACAAAGAGACCTCTCTATCTTTGGTAGAGTATTGTTGTCTAAAGAGTTTCTGTCAAGGGTCATCTATCCAACAATTGCTTTAGCCCCTTCTTCGTATATGTTTCTAAATTAATTAATCGTTCCTTGTATAATTTTATTTGGAAGAATAAGACTAATTTTATTAAGAAAAATTATATTGTTAAATCTTATGACCTGGGTAGTTTAAACATAATTGATTTTGAACAGATGAATGAATGGCATGTTAAAGTTAAAATGGTTGCAATATTTTTTATACAATTCGGAGAGTTTTTGGTTTAAAATTCCAGCAT
>NW_015596810.1:0-380 GCF_001515605.1 Sinocyclocheilus anshuiensis | reverse complement strand
TATATTTTTTTTTCATTCAGTGATTTTTATACTTTTATTTAGTAATACTTACTTACTTTTACTTGTTTATTTATTGCCATATCGATATACAATCTAAATACTTGGCCAAATTTTGCAGCCCTACAAACCTGGATTTTTTTAAATCAAATTTTAAAATAATTAAATTCATTAAAAATTACATTCCTACACCACTAGTCAAATTTATGAATTTTTTTAACATTAAAGAAAAAACGTTTTGGAAAATGGGGGGATTTTTTAATTTGAGGGTGGAGTTGGGGTATTTTTTAGACATATTTTTAAACTACAATAATCTAATCTAAAAGTGTTTTTTCACGCAGTGTATTTGTGTTTTACAATTTATAATGTTGTTGATTCATATT
>NW_015596809.1:0-380 GCF_001515605.1 Sinocyclocheilus anshuiensis | reverse complement strand
TTTTTTTTTTTTTTTTTACTTAATATTTTTTATAAATGCATTGCATTGTCTCACAATGAAATAGACAAGTGTAGTGGGCATCTGAGATTTTTGTTAAATTGTTCCCAACTGTATACATTATATAATATTATTATTAAAAATATAATATATTTTTAGTTGGTATAATAGTACACCTTCTAAATACCACACAAGTAAATGAAAAATACCTTCTACATTTAAATTAATTAGTACTTTTGCATGTGAAATCAATCCTCAAAGGCCTGCTTGTATACTGTACAAAAGTTATTCATGGCCATTTTAATTTCTACTATCCATACAGGCATATCACTAATGAAAAATACATTTGCTGTTCTTTTTTCTATGTAAAAATTTGACTGCTA
>NW_015596808.1:0-379 GCF_001515605.1 Sinocyclocheilus anshuiensis | reverse complement strand
GATTTGCTAGGAAATGGGAAGCAGAGGAATATCTTTTAATAACCAGTCTCCTTGACAGCCAAGTCATGCAGTACGCAGAGATGAGAAAAGAGCAAAGAAGAGAGCAACTATTGTTACTGCATGGCAAATATTTGCAGAGTGGTTTGACAGTAAAGATACAGAGAAACATATAAAAATGGCATATTTATTTTGGTGAAATTGTTTTTGAGTGTTCTACAAAGAATTGGGAAAAAGTGAGCCTCCCTTGTTTAGTGTGTTGCCCTGACATAGCCTACAGTTTATTTCTCATTTGTTAATGTCGCGACAATATTTATAGCAGATTGACCTTTGAACTTTATTCAGAATCAGAATGAGCTTTATTGCCAGGTATGTTTACACA
>NW_015596807.1:0-380 GCF_001515605.1 Sinocyclocheilus anshuiensis | reverse complement strand
TATATGGCTCTTCCCTCAGCTGCTTCGATCAAAAAAAAACAACAAAAAAAAAAACTTTTTAGAATGAATAAATATACATAGGAAACCCAGGCATACTTTTTGCACTTATGCAAGTAATGTATTTTATATATGATCCAAAGATTCAACATTAAGAGATAAGAGAAAAGATTTTATGGTTTGACTCACCGTTTTTTATGAAGTTTGGACTTGAAATGCTCCTTCAGGGTTTTCAAATCGACAAAATATCTCCTTCAGAAAAGGAAGAAAAAAATTAAAATGAAAAGCTTACGCGTTTCTCAACGGCTCTGGCGTTCACCAGATGGCAGTAAGTTACAGAACATAGACATAATAAATACCTAGACTCCTCATTGGCCGCTCGA
>NW_015596806.1:0-380 GCF_001515605.1 Sinocyclocheilus anshuiensis | reverse complement strand
TTAAACATTACATTTTGAAGTAGAAAGACTGAAATAGTATTTTCTAGTAGGGTGCATAATAATCCAATAATCTTTGTTTTATTTATAACTTTCATAAAGCATTTTTACCTTGTAGCTATCAAATCTCATTTGCACGTTTCAAAGTTAGTCACAGGTTTAAAATAACATGAGGGTGAAAACTGAAAATTAAAATCACTTTGAAATTGCTAGTAAATGTCATCATAATTAACAAACATTAATTTAACATGAAATTTTGAAGTAGAAAGACTGAAATGTTTTTTACAACTTTTGACTTTTATTTTAACATTTCTTGCATGTTTTAAAGAGTTAACAATGACATAATACTTATTTTTGAGTTAACTGTCCCTCACTGTAAAAAT
>NW_015596805.1:0-380 GCF_001515605.1 Sinocyclocheilus anshuiensis | reverse complement strand
CACAGCATTTATTTCTTAATTATTGTGTACCTGGTAGGGGTTTCGGAAGACATCAGGAACCCCGTCGATAAAGATGATGTCCCACATGAGGAGTCCAAAAAGGGTGGAAAATGTAGAGCCTTCTCCATGAATACCTTAAAAGAGGATTTCAGAAACCTAAATTGAAAGCATTAAGGCACAGCAGAATCGATGTGCTTGTGTATGATGTTATGAAGAAATTTAGAAAATGATTTTGAAACTATTTACTTTATGGAACACAAAATAGTGAATCTTGAATGATGTACTGGTTGTTTATTTCCATGCAATCACAATGAATGAGGACTGGAGCTTTCAAGCTTTTCAGGAATAAATACACCATAAAAGTGATCTACAGGATCCAT
>NW_015596804.1:0-380 GCF_001515605.1 Sinocyclocheilus anshuiensis | reverse complement strand
CCGCTCCACACATAATGGCACAGGTGAGGAGAATGAGATCGAAATAGCCGAAGACATTCAAGCTTTGCCTTTCACAATCCCAAAACGTATCTGGACACTAAAACCGCACTTAGAAACGTAGGGTGATTTCAGGTAAAGTAGGCCACTTTTAGCTCAATTTTCAAAAAGGGCATTTGATATGAAAAGATTCTCAAGCGACACCTGCAAACAAATAATGCTAGAGCTTCACTGTTCTCAAGGTAGTTTGTGTTGTATACATGCAGTGAGTTCTCAAGTTCTCGCAGGTGTTGAATATTTTATTTATTTATTTTTTTAAATAAGTCTCTTATATTCACCATGGCTGTTTTAAAAATGCATTAAAAACAATAATATTGTGAAAT
>NW_015596803.1:0-380 GCF_001515605.1 Sinocyclocheilus anshuiensis | reverse complement strand
CAGTTTCACGCCTCATCCCCAGACGCAGCTGATACCCCCACTCCTCCTTTTATCTGCCTTCATTAAAGCCAGCAGGCGGCCTGTCAAATGACAGAGCGAAAAGAGAGCGACCCAAACAAATGCCTCAGCCAAAATGGCCAGAACTGAAGTGTCATTTACAGACATTTCGTGTTCAGAAGGCTAAAGGGCATAATTGTTCAGTTTACTTTATGTACAGCCTAATATTAAGTCCCTCTTAAGGAAGCTCAGAAATTGACCAAGATAGGGCTCAGCCATATGGCCAAAAATATTATCATGATATTTCTTTCCGTATCATAAAATATCAGTATTTATCAATATTCATTTACCATCAATGGGGAAATGCTTTCCACATGTTTTTT
>NW_015596802.1:0-380 GCF_001515605.1 Sinocyclocheilus anshuiensis | reverse complement strand
TCGCGCTTTGCTTTCCATTCCTCCAGAAAGTCTGTCGCGCTGTTAGATTTAAATCCTCCTGTTGCCATGATTTCCTTTTAAGATTGACTCGTGCGACCCGAATCACTTTGTAAACACAGACAGTAAACAGTATTGGTTCAGATCCGCCACATTCTTCGGAAGTGTTTGGAGATTGTTTTAAAATAATCACAAAGTCTGCTTTTAAAGTTGACCGAAACTATTAAAAGACTAAAAGACTGTCGAGTAAGTGCTGTCTCGAAAGATAATATCCGGTAAAGCTCACCTGCTCGCCCATGAACATTCGTCAGGAGTTCAGGTGAACTGATCCGGTGGAATGAACTGGATTAGTTACAGGCGCACTCGAACGCCGAGTCCTGCCG
>NW_015596801.1:0-380 GCF_001515605.1 Sinocyclocheilus anshuiensis | reverse complement strand
CCAAGAGGTCAGTAATTCACTTGAATGACTTGAGATATAAATAACTAATGTAACTAAAAAATAAAAAATAAATTTCTTTGCAGAGGTTGATGATGAGCCTGAAACTGTATTTCATTTTTTTCCCCCAGATACACACCCAGCATCAGTCTGGAAGTTACATTTGTCATGATGTAGTAAAAATGACCTCCTAAAAAGAAGCTCCTTTTTATTTTAAGTGTTCCAGTTTCAGGCATGGAAAATTTTGTTTAATAACTTGAGAAATATATTCTTGTCAAGATTTTCTTGCATTTTCTTAGCAACATAAAGCATATTTTAAATTTGTTCAAACATTTTCTGGCTGTGCTAAAAGAAGGAAACAGTTCTGCACAGATGTTTTTTTT
>NW_015596800.1:0-379 GCF_001515605.1 Sinocyclocheilus anshuiensis | reverse complement strand
GGGTTACTGGTGTTTAGTGATGATGTGACAGAAGACAGAAGCAGCTGGAAGATTTCTGAAGTGTACAGGGATATACTCAATCTGATATGCCCAGATTCAGCCAAATGCACAAAGTTGATTGGACGGCACTTCATAGTACAAATGGACGATGACCCAAAACATACGGCAAAAGCAACCCAGGAGTTTTGCAGGTAAAAGAAAAAATGGAATATTCTGCAATGGCCAAGTCAATCTCCTAAATTCAACCAGATTGAGCATGCATTTCACTTGCCAAAGACAAAACTAAAGGCAGAAAGACCAATAAAAAACAACTGATGTCAGCTGCAGTAAAGGGCTGGCAAAGCATCACAAAGGAGGAAACCCAGTCTCTGGTGATGTC
>NW_015596799.1:0-379 GCF_001515605.1 Sinocyclocheilus anshuiensis | reverse complement strand
GTTACTGCAGGTTCTTCAGGCTAAAGCACTGAGGGACCTGCACGATGGTGGTCACGATCCGGAAGTTATAAAAGAGCCCCGAACCGCAGCTGATCTCGCGCTCCGAGCGACGAAGGTCACCGCTAGTTCTCTGGGTCGTGTGATGTCCACACTTGTGGTCCAGGAGCGTCACCTCTGGGTGTGTCTGGTCGACATGAGGGACGCCAACAAAGTTTGGTTCCTCAAGGTCCCTGTGTCCCAGACTGGCCTTTTCGTCCACCGGCCGTAGCGCCCCAGCCTACTCGTCGCCGAGGGCGGCCCCCTGCATCCACCCCTGCTCCCGTGCCGCATCCGCAGCAGCCTCAAGCAAGCAGCGCTGTGGAGCTGGGCGTAGGCAGGC
>NW_015596798.1:0-379 GCF_001515605.1 Sinocyclocheilus anshuiensis | reverse complement strand
GGGTAAACTTGGTAAAGTTTTTTTTCTCAAAGTCATTTAAGTGTCACTTCTACAACATCAGTTTCATGCATATTTCATCATGTTCCTCACCAGCTCTAGCGGGCTGAAGTCTTACAGTCTTACGGCGAACACGGTGAGGACCGTCAGTGTATATATTGGATTTTGTGACTTGCTCATTTCCTCACGAGAGAAATAACACAGCCACAAACGCGTCTCTGTGCCGAGCTGCACTTGTGCTTGTCAGGAACTCCATCAAGTTCATTGGTGTTATAGATTCACGGGCGAATCAATACGTCTTTGAACAACAGAAAGAGAGAGAGAGAGTACGATCAGGAACAATTGAGACAAAATAAACATTTATGTTTGAAACTGTGCACAT
>NW_015596797.1:0-379 GCF_001515605.1 Sinocyclocheilus anshuiensis | reverse complement strand
TTCAGCATCCAGTTGTGGCATGTCACACTGGGCCATCACATATGTCAGCATGGGCAGGAAGTCATCTGCCCCGTACATCCTCCCTGCCATTGTTACAACAAAAATTGAAATCATGAATTGAAATCAAATTATGCAGAAGTATTATGATCATTTTGTGTGCAACCACACTCATGGATTTCACACAGATGCATCGCGTGTACCTGAGTTGCTCTCCATTATGGTGTAGATAAGCTTGCACACACTGAGAAGCAGAGACACTTTCTTCTCAGGTGAGTACATCTTGCACATGTTGTGGAACTTGTGGCGAATCTTCTCTATGGCAACAGGGTCAGGGGGCAGAGCTCCATCCACACCCATCTCCTGGGGCTGCTTGGCTTTG
>NW_015596796.1:0-379 GCF_001515605.1 Sinocyclocheilus anshuiensis | reverse complement strand
GGAATAATCGACAATTATGATTTTTGTCATAATCGTGCATCCCTAATTTTAGCATTTACTAATACATTGTTAAAATTAAAAGTTGTATTTGTTAACATTAGTTAATGCACTGTAACTAACATGAACAAACAATGAACAACTATTTTCATTAACACTGATAAAGATTATAAAATGTTGTAAAAATATATTGCTCACTGTCAGTTCATGTTAGTTAATACATTAACTAATGTTAATCTTATTGTAAAATGTATTTTTATCCTGGCGGTATGTGTTGTACTGACTTGGATGATTCAAATAAATATTTAGTCATTTTATTATTATTATTATTTTATTAAGTTGTCCATAATGGAAATCAGCAGAAAGTAATGAAAAAAAAAAA
>NW_015596795.1:0-379 GCF_001515605.1 Sinocyclocheilus anshuiensis | reverse complement strand
TTCAAAAAGAATATTTCTATAGTGACTATGAGTGCACCGCATGTCGAACTTTTCCTCAACACCAAAAGTCACCTTCTGAAGTACTTGATTGAATAATAAACATAATTTTAAATAAAATTTTTTAGACTTATTTTTAGGGAGGTGTCGTTCTAGTATTGCTGAAAATTTCAAAGGACACAGTTATGGATGGCTAAAGTACCCTAAAAGAGATTATTAGGCTAATTAATTAATTTTTACATCACAATAGCATTTAATGTACATTTTGTTTCAGTTAATGTTTATTTGATTTCAAATAGCAACTTTTATTTATCTATTTATTTTTTTACATACACAGACACACATATACAGGTGCATCTCAATAAATTAGAATGTCGTGGAA
>NW_015596794.1:0-379 GCF_001515605.1 Sinocyclocheilus anshuiensis | reverse complement strand
ATGCCCTGGGGGTAAGCAGATAAACATCACATTTTCATTTGTGGGAGAACTATCCCTTTAAGACTATTTTACTCATGAGACTGGCTTGTTTAATTCAACAAATACTTGAATAACTGTTAAATGTTAAATCTTAAGAATGTATTTTATAATAAAACAATATGATTTTTAAGAACATTTTATATTTTTGAATTCTTCTGAAGAATATAATATGTTCTTAACTTTTTTTCTCAAATTACAAAACAATAATTTTGTTCATAATGTTGTGAATCTGGCCCCATCTTATAAAATTAATATTTTTCTTCATGAACTCTAGAAACTGTTAATAAATCCTTTTGTAAAACCATCATAATGGAAACTCTTTGAGGAACTGGAAATACAT
>NW_015596793.1:0-379 GCF_001515605.1 Sinocyclocheilus anshuiensis | reverse complement strand
CAACATACCAACTTTCAGTTGTTTGAAGACTTCTATGAATGAGAACAATGCCTTTTGAAGAGCTATTACTCTACCAGTTGAAAAATTTCTTAAAGCTGTTGTATAAATATAAATTATATAATATTGCAGATTCAGAACAGAAATTGATGCACATGGAAGAAACATAGTCCATAGCTTAGGGCAGAAGATGTGTGTTTGAGAGTCTCACATTGCCGTTGGCTAAAATCTGACTCATTTCCAGCATATCTGCATGTGAGTTGATGTAGAGTGTGTATGCTGATTGTGCGCGTGCAGTGTGTTACATCACACGTGTCACCTCGTAGGTCTTCCTATTTGAAGTTTTGTGTGTGTGAGTGTGTCCATGGGAGTTTTTTTCAAA
>NW_015596792.1:0-379 GCF_001515605.1 Sinocyclocheilus anshuiensis | reverse complement strand
TTTCGAAAAATTGAACCTTATGACTGGTTTTGTGGTCCAGGGTCATATATACACATTTAAAAATGACAGTCCTTTATCTTGCATTGTATTGCATTTATGTATTGCATAAAACACAAATGTTTAAAACATGTCCCTCCTATAGTACCATCTAGTCCTTAGCAGCAGGTTTTGTGTCATCTGAAGCATGAGTGGCACCCGCTCTGATGTGTGTGTAATGTCCTGTCTGTAGGCCTCTGGACCCAAAGGATCTCTGAAAGACCAGGCCAAGGGTTCGGTTCAGAAGAGTCACCGTCTGTGGAACGAGGCCAAAGAGCTGCAGAATGATGTGAAAGGTGAAAAACATACTCGGTTACTAACGTAACCTCGGTTCCCTGAGATA
>NW_015596791.1:0-379 GCF_001515605.1 Sinocyclocheilus anshuiensis | reverse complement strand
CCTGATGCCCTCCGCAGACACCAAGTGACCCAAGTACTGCACTTCTTTCCTCACAAGCTGGCACTTGGATGGTTTCAGTTTTAAGCCATGCTCCCGAAGCCTATCGAAACCCAGCTGGAGCCTCTCTAAATGGTCATTAAAGGACTTAGAGAAAATAATAATATCGTCAAGGTAAATAAGGAGATGGGTGAAATTTAAGTCCCCGAAACAGGAGGTCATCAGCCTTTGAAAGGTGGAGGGTGCGTTTTGCAGCCCAAAAGGCATTCTATTGGCCTCAAACAGCCCCATGGGAGTGCTGAATGCTGTCTTGTGCTTGTCTTGTTCCGCAACCTCTACCTGCCAGTATCCAGATGTAAGGTCAAGGGTGGAGAAGTACTTT
>NW_015596790.1:0-379 GCF_001515605.1 Sinocyclocheilus anshuiensis | reverse complement strand
TTTGCCATCAAACATCTGGGAAGCAAATGAATCGGTGTGCATGAGTGTTATTTCATGTGTGCCGTCGCTGGAGCCGTTTCAGAAGGTCCGATGAAAGATTAACTCGAGTGGAGACGCCAGCGACCCGGCGCTCATGAAAGAGTCATGCGGCACAGCTGATCAAACAGGGCATTCTGGGTAAACCGATTCATGCAGGAATCGATCAGATTCATTCACACAGACTGAACTGTTCAAACACTGACAGCAGAGGAAGGGTCAGCTGAAGTTTGACATGTGAGTCGTGTTGAAAGAATGTGCAAAGCTGGTTGCCAAGGTGTTGCTATGCGGTTTCACCAATATTTAAAGGGGTCATAGGATGCCCATTTTCCACAAGTTGATA
>NW_015596789.1:0-379 GCF_001515605.1 Sinocyclocheilus anshuiensis | reverse complement strand
TCTGAACTACTAAGACAATGAATGTCACACACAGACAAGAGGTGTGAATTCTAGCACTCATCTGTAATTTGTCAGAGGGCGTTACCTTTACCTGACCGGTCTACATAATTCTAGAAAACTATGATAGACTTACAAGGTGGGAACCCTATGCTATATTTCTAGTACCAATTAGTTATAATCAACAATTACAACTTGTGCTAAGAAAAATTTTGAGCAAAATATTTGCAAGCTCTATGCCGCAAAAAAAAATCACAATTCTATACACTTTACACTTTTCAACCAATCCTATTCATAAATAGCACCAAGGAGTTGAGCTGGGACACTATCAATCAGGCTTAGAGGATACCACTGTTGTATGGCTGTGCGATTAATCGAAATC
>NW_015596788.1:0-379 GCF_001515605.1 Sinocyclocheilus anshuiensis | reverse complement strand
TGTGATTATGTCTGACATACTGTTGTTTTTGGAACCCAATGATTTGTATTATCAGTACTTAAAAGCTGCCTTTATCATGTGGACATAAAGAGAAAACAAATCTTGGTTTGAGGAGAAACAGGCCCAGCCACAGCAGACAGCTCTGGATGGATGTGAGGAGGAGGTGTTTTGGCTGCAGCTCTGCTGTGGATGGAGAGAGAGAGAGAGACGCTGTGTTCTGTGTATTGCTGTCATTGTGCAGTGCATTCCAGCGCGTTCCTGCTGCGAGATCAGCCTTACATGGAACACTGGACTGTGCTTTAGGTAGTACTCTCCTGTAATAGCACTGTAAAACCCAATAGTTTACCTTACTTAGATATAATTAGTTATCTTTACTTAG
>NW_015596787.1:0-379 GCF_001515605.1 Sinocyclocheilus anshuiensis | reverse complement strand
TGAAATCATAATATATTCATGAAAAAATGCATCAGTGAGAATATTGGAAACACTCTCATGCATCAAAATCTAGCTTGACTACAAATCAGAAATTACATTCCAGCATAAAAAGTAATGTTGCGTGAATATCAAAACTAAAAAAAGATGCAAACTGGATTGTGTTTGCTTTAGAACTGAATAATGAGCAGCACGGCAGCATCACATTGAGGTGTTTAGCCAAAGCTGATCAAGTCATATATATTCAGCTCATGCCAACATGACACCACAATGCTGCGTCCTCACCCTCCTTCCGTGCCCGCCTGCGCTGCATTACTTCTGGCTGTTACCCCAGCGAGGAGTAATGTCAGTACACAAGGACAGTTTTCTCTCATTCATGGGC
>NW_015596786.1:0-379 GCF_001515605.1 Sinocyclocheilus anshuiensis | reverse complement strand
GTGGAAAAGAGCCTCACTGATTGGGACCTGTTTCTTCGGTGCTGTTGAGCCAGATGGGAAGAGTAGTGGCAGGGCAGTAAAAACAGCAATGGCATGTTCAACTAGTTAAGAGGGGGGGGGGAGATTTATATCAATATCAGATATTATGTCCGTGGGTATAATCTATATCACTGGTTTCTGATCCTGGAGACCCACTGCTCTGGACATTTTGTATGTCTCCCTAGCATACAGGTTAACAGACCTAATTCAGATCATAAGTTAATTAGAAAAGAGCTCAATGAACTGAATTAAGGGGCTGTTTACACAACATTCTCAACTGAAAACTGAAAAATGTTTTTGAATTGAAAACCACTGATCTATAACAAGGGTCCTCAACTCT
>NW_015596785.1:0-379 GCF_001515605.1 Sinocyclocheilus anshuiensis | reverse complement strand
AAATATGGAAATTTGACATGAATTAGAGCCATGCGAGTCTTCTTATGAAAGACATTCAGCTCTGTGGATACAGTGCTCCATCACTGCACTAATGTAGCCCTGTAATATTAATGCACAATTCCCCTGAGCTTTATTTATTCAGATCTCATAAAAACACACAGGATTTTAGTCTTCAAGATTAAAAGCATCCTTATTATTATCGATTATACTTAGGGTTAGGGATTTGAACAAACTCTTGACACAAAGTATTAAACTTTAGTAACTCGCTGCAGACACAAATGATACCTAAATAAATTATAATAAAATTAAATAGAATATTATAATAAATAATATTTAATAACAGTACAGAAAATATCTTCCATATTTTAATAATTTTATA
>NW_015596784.1:0-379 GCF_001515605.1 Sinocyclocheilus anshuiensis | reverse complement strand
TTATAGTAGGCCTAATGTAAAAGGGCTCCCTATAGTTTAGAGCAGGTAGATTTTAATTAG
Source organism: Sinocyclocheilus anshuiensis (assembly GCF_001515605.1). Lineage (NCBI taxonomy): Eukaryota > Metazoa > Chordata > Actinopteri > Cypriniformes > Cyprinidae > Sinocyclocheilus > Sinocyclocheilus anshuiensis. The sequence continues at coordinate 319 of NW_015596784.1, read as the reverse complement.
GGCTGTCAAAATTAATGCGTTAACGCATTAACGCAAACTCATTTTAACGGCACTAATTTTATTAACGCGCGATTAACGCAGCGCGCATTTTCTGTTTGCCCCGTGTCCTAGCCCATAGGTAGAGAAATGCACAGTGTTACCAACACAGTGTTCAGCGGCTTTTTTCAAAAAAAAGCGCCTCGCAACAATACATAAGCAGCGCAGTCAGTTAAACCAGATATTATGTTGCTTCGCTAATGTTATGCATGTATAGCAGAATTCACAGCACAGCTAGTGTCTTTATCTTATGTGTATTTGATTTCATCAGACGACGGCTCGA
>NW_015596783.1:0-379 GCF_001515605.1 Sinocyclocheilus anshuiensis | reverse complement strand
TAATGTAGTGATATAACGGGTAAGGATTTTTGTTATGCTCTTCGTGGACATACGTTCATCAAGCTGAGGTACTTTACCTTCATTGGCCCCTTTTCTCAACTGTTTGTAGTTCGACGCCTGCTGCACCAGGTCCAGGATGGTTTTGGAGAGCGTGGCGTCTGCCAGAGGATAGGCTTTCGGGTTCACTTCAGCTTCAGTCTGTGTAAAAAGGAGGACAGACAAAAGAGCAAAGCGTTATCAGCAAGACACTCAACCACATGAAGTTAACCAAACGACACTGATTATCTGGTCAACGTTATGTCTCATAACACGGTTTTCTGATCTACAACTGAAATGCTTCAAAAACATTCAAATAAGACCCAATGTATAAATACTTTTA
>NW_015596782.1:0-379 GCF_001515605.1 Sinocyclocheilus anshuiensis | reverse complement strand
TATATTACATATTGTAAAAAGGGGCATAATATGTCTCCTTTAACGATGGTTGCCACCCATTATAAAATAGAAAAAAGGGATGAAGACACACTCTGTATCCAAATGTGCATACTATGCAACCTAAATAGTATGTGTGTCCCAAAGCATGAGATCGGCAAAGGATTTGGTTCAGAACTACAAACACGAATAAAAGGTGATAAAAAACTACAAACATGTTGAATGTGTGCGACCGATGGTTAAGTAGAGAGGTTTAGATAAAGGGGTTTAAGTAACTAATAATCATCATTTAACCTGGTAAAAAAAATACAATAATAATAATGTTATTCATGTTATTTTTCATCTGCAACAGCAATGTGAACTTTTATAAACATCCGTTTGG
>NW_015596781.1:0-379 GCF_001515605.1 Sinocyclocheilus anshuiensis | reverse complement strand
TTTGGATTTTGTATTTGGAGAGTCAGCCTGCCTCATTTTTTTCATCAGTCTATCATACCGCTGGCGGTATTTCTGTGCCTTTCGCAAAGCTTTCTCAAGCTTGGCGGTACTCTCATACAGTGCTGCATACACTTTTTGACGGTTTCTTGCTACCCTTTTCCTTCCCCTCTGTTTTTGGGATTGAGATCGGGCAGAAGGTGGTGTGGGGGGCAGGTCAACATCCTGTTCTGGCTGCAAGGCAACATCAGGAGAGTGTGGTGGTGTGGTGGTGGAAAGGTAGGCCTGCATTGTGAGGTTTTTTTTAATCTCCTCTCGTGTATTTCTTTATTGATTCTCCATTGTCTCCTTTGTTTGCGTTGCTCCCGCTTTGACAGATCTG
>NW_015596780.1:0-379 GCF_001515605.1 Sinocyclocheilus anshuiensis | reverse complement strand
GGTACCAGGTGTTTTATATCTGTGGTGTTATTATCGGGTAGATAAGAAAATTCTGTTCTTACGGTCCACTATGAAATGCTAGATTTGGGGTACAACTTAAGTTTAGGGGCATTGCATGTAGCACAAGCGTAGCCTAAAGAGAAGTCTCCTTAGATCAGGAGGATAGGCTAACATTTTCTTCAAGGAGAGCTTCTGTCACTGTCCCACCCTGGGCGACACAGCAAGGCTCTGTCTCCTTCAGGCTTTTGGAGAAAATCGGCTTATCAAAAGATTCTGTTTAATCATCAACTGCCTTTCTCTCCCTGTTGTCTATATTTAGCAGTTCCCTGTAGAACATCTCCTTGAAGAGATACCTGTCCTTGCTCTGATGACTGAGGTC
>NW_015596779.1:0-379 GCF_001515605.1 Sinocyclocheilus anshuiensis | reverse complement strand
GCAACACTGCCGTATCAGTAGAGCTTCAGCAGGAAAAACGATAACGTTCTTAGAAAAGCCAGTTTGTTTTCAAATTGTGTTTAGATGTAAACCATGGCCCACTTTTCACTCAACAACCCTGTCTGTCTTTTATGCAATTAAAAAAAACACACACATTGATGTTTCTTTCTCTTTTTTCCCCCCAAAGTTGATTTCAAAACAATACCAAGGGTACGTTAAAGACAAGCACTTGTCTTACACACTTTTAACAGGCTAAAACATCCTTCCTTTCCACACATAGCTAAAGGCGCACTCGGCTTGCCAATGCTGAGTCATGCTTATTGCTGTGTCTAGCGTGAGCTTCACCAGCACCACTACCACCCTGCGGCAACATGGGAAG
>NW_015596778.1:0-379 GCF_001515605.1 Sinocyclocheilus anshuiensis | reverse complement strand
CCATCCACAACTCAAGAGTCAACAACAACCTTCACCTGCTTTCCTCACAAACCTGCTATAATCAAAGACAGGCCCACAAAATAACCGCTATCAATGTCAGCTGGACCTGCGTATCGTGTTACTCATTCGTGGGTTGTGCAAATCTTGTTTTTGGCACTGGGATTCTCTTGGACAGTGTCTTTATTGGCAGGAAATACACATTTATATGAAACACAAGGCTTGCCAAAATCTGAGGCTGGGGAATCAAGCCCCCCTACCCACAGTAAATAGCCTCGATGTGTCCAAACCCTATAAGGACTGGCCCTGTGCCCCTGCAGAGGGTGGTTAAGCACACTATTATCACTCCTTACAGGAAAGCTTAGCTCTGGAGTCTAATGGA
>NW_015596777.1:0-379 GCF_001515605.1 Sinocyclocheilus anshuiensis | reverse complement strand
TGTTGAACCAGGATCAACAAAAGATGTTGATCCAGGAACATGTCTGTCTTGGCAAAATCATGGCGGCCCCAAAAATGTACCTATACAATTCACTTCAGTTCCCAGCTGAAATGAACACCAGTGGCAGAAAAACACAAATAGCCTTTATCCCTGTTCACACAAAGTGATGATTACACTGGTAGATTATCAATTAAGACTTATTTTCACACAGATCCTTTCGGAATATAACCTCAAAACAATTATGCCATAGTGCATGATTTGTAAATTAGTACAATCTTGACGTTTACATCATATTTTTTAGAGTGTTTGCTAATCTGCAATATGTCTATAGGACGTTTCCAATCAGATGTCAAATAGACGTTTAGAAAATGTTTTTAAG
>NW_015596776.1:0-377 GCF_001515605.1 Sinocyclocheilus anshuiensis | reverse complement strand
TTAGGGATCTTATCTATTCACGAACAGCTTGTAACATTCCAAAGAAAACTTGAAATCGCATCATATGACCCCTTTAATAATATTAAACTTTGAATATTGTTTTAATATATCTCACTATTGTTCAAAAGTTTGGGGTTGGTAAGATGCATTTATGAGATGGCTGCATTTATTTGGTCAATAATATCGTAAAAGTGTCAAATGATCTTTCAGAAATCATTCTAATATGCTGATTTTCTGCTCAAGAAATATTATGTTGAAATGTTGAAAACATTATGCTGCTTAATATTTTTGTGGAAGCTGAGATACATTTTTTCAGGATTCTTTAATGATTTATAATCACTTAAAGGGGTCATATGATGCGATTTCAATTTTTCCTT
>NW_015596775.1:0-379 GCF_001515605.1 Sinocyclocheilus anshuiensis | reverse complement strand
TGTTGGTATATATTCCTATGCCTACCCTATCTTCTTCATCTTTGGACCCATCTGTATGAATATCTATTTGCTTCTTATGTAGGCCTGCTGACTTGCCAAGTGTCCTTTTCACTCTCTTTCCATTTTCCTTTACTTTCATTATATTTAAATCTACCTCGGTTTTTGGAAACAGCCAAATAGGGATTTTGCAACAGGAGCGAGATTGGACACCCCTGCCCTATAAGCAATTGCCTGCTCTGCCTATAGGTAGCGCCAGCCCTGCCGTTACATGTGCTTTAACCTAAGGAAAGCAGATGTAAACTTTTAAATAATTTGACCACTAGAGGGAGAAATCATTTTCTCTCAGAGTAAACGACGCCTGTAATGTGCTATTTACAGG
>NW_015596774.1:0-379 GCF_001515605.1 Sinocyclocheilus anshuiensis | reverse complement strand
TACAAATAATAAATAAATTAATTAATTAATTAAAATAATAATAATAATTATTATTAATCATTGTTTCCCTTATTATCATTTTAATTTTACAGTGAAATATTATTTTTATATTATTATATTATTTAATTATATTATTACTTTTTTATATATTATTTTGTTTAATGTTTTTATTTAATAATAATAACCGCAACAATAATGATTATTATTATGATTATTATTATTACTACTAAATAAAATATCAAACAAAGTTAATATATTAAATAATTTACAATACAATTATTCAGAGGAACTTTTGTTTTAATCAAGGTGATGTGACTCCATATAAGGTATTACAAAAACAAGTTAAAGGGTTAGTTCACCCAAAAATGAAAATTAGGCT
>NW_015596773.1:0-379 GCF_001515605.1 Sinocyclocheilus anshuiensis | reverse complement strand
TCTGAGAAATGTCTTCTATTTAATCAATAAATACTATTAGAATAATAAGACACTATAGAGCTGTTACCAATCGAATGAAATCACTAACAACAAAATTCATCTTTGCACTTCAGAGGTGGCACAGACGTTGCATATGAATTGGTACAATCACAACTTCATAAGTATTGTTGAGATTAATGTATTAAAAATAAAATGAAGAATATAGAATTATGATGGAAAAATAAAATGATATTTTTAAATATGAAACTAAAACTGCCAGTAGGCTAGGTGGAGGCAAATCACTACATGATTGAATCAGGGAATCTTTTATTCAACCGATTCATTCAAAGCAGCTGATTCATTAAAGGGGTCATATGATGCTGCTAAAAAGAACATTATT
>NW_015596772.1:0-379 GCF_001515605.1 Sinocyclocheilus anshuiensis | reverse complement strand
TTATTTATTTATTTATTTATTTATTTATTTATTTATTTATTCATTAATTTATTTTCAAATCACAACATATTTCAATTTGATTTCAAGAATCATAATCAGGTTTCAGATAGTTCACCTTCATGTTGTTCCAAACCTGTATGCCTTCTTCTGTGGGGGGAGTCAAACCTAAAAAACTGTTTGATTTTAACTTCTGCATTTAGCAGATTGTCCAAGCTCCTCTTTACTTGTGTGAAGTGCAAATAAATAAATAGTTAGTGAAGTTTTTTTATTTATTTTCTTCCGCAAGACCCACTTAAATAAATTTTTATTTTATTTTATTTTTTTCAAGTTTTCATTTAAAACTTGCTGAAATTGCTCAAAACCTTAATATAAAAATCTG
>NW_015596771.1:0-379 GCF_001515605.1 Sinocyclocheilus anshuiensis | reverse complement strand
CACTCTGTGATCCGGAGAAATTCAGGAACGAAGTGACTAGCATCATCCTCCCACTTTCCTGATATTTAGGGCAGTCCCGTCCCTCAAAGTTCTGAAAAAATATCGGCTTCCTTACGCCAACTTACTAAGAGCAAAAACAATGAAGAGCAACAGCAGTTCCATTCAAATAACAATTACGAACACCCACAGCATTGGCACCATCCAAACTATTTTCAGAAGCTCATCCCGAATAATTAATCCCTGAATCAAAGCAGAAGCCCCAAACGTAAAGGAAACCATTGACAGAATTTACAATCTGTTAGAGAGGTCCACACTACAGAGAACCAACAGATGGGCATTAAAGGGATAGTTCACCCAAAAATGAAAATTTGATATTTAT
>NW_015596770.1:0-379 GCF_001515605.1 Sinocyclocheilus anshuiensis | reverse complement strand
CAAACAATTATAATATATATGTATATTTTTTAACTCAGAAAAATATACATATTTTAACATAAGATTAAGTGTACACAGAGTTTGCTCCTGTAATAAATGTGTTGTCCTCCCATGCAGTCTTCCTTTCAGTTATGCTGGCTCATGGTCTCTGTTGTTAAAAGTGACCCACCTCTGCGGTATCACACAGATCAGCACATTTGAATTGCATATTTTAAACTGCAGCTGAATACATCTGTCTAGAACACACAAACATGCATACTTATAAATATGGCGCCAGCTACTGTAAGACATGCTGACCTTAAGAGTGAACAGTAGAGCTGGACGGTTATGATAAGACACTGAGTCACCTCAGCTAAACCTGCTTCTACTCGTCTATCTG
>NW_015596769.1:0-379 GCF_001515605.1 Sinocyclocheilus anshuiensis | reverse complement strand
TGTTAAAGTGCAAATTAACACCTGACCACTCTTGTGGGTTTGGTAATGTTACAATTAAACCGTAGAAGGGTAAAATGCCAGGCAGACATTGGTATGACGTAAGCAACATGGCTACAACAAATAAAATTTGATAATGCGTGTTAGATTTATAGTGTGTCAATAAGCATTGACAGTCAATCGTACTGGTGGCACTGAGGGTTACCCAAATAAAATTCTGCTTGGGGGCCCCAAAAAGGCTTTGGTTGGCCCTGACTGGAACTATAATGAATGCATTCTCTGTTTCTGGCCCCAGTGTACCCACACGTTTCAGTGGTGGTGGTAGTCTCACAACTGCTGGATGTGGAACGGTTTTTCTTTTGAATGTGCAGTCTCTCTTCTT
>NW_015596768.1:0-379 GCF_001515605.1 Sinocyclocheilus anshuiensis | reverse complement strand
TTTATGTCCCCATTATCCCTCCACAGTCTATTTTCCTGGCTAAAAAGACCTGTTTAATCCAGCCTCAGCTGGTTTTAGCTTGGTTTAAGATGGTCTTCCAGTCTGGGAAAGTTGGTGTTTAGCTGGTTTGGCTGAAACCCCTCTAAAACCAGGCTTAGACTATATATTATTTTAGCAGGGATGTTCTTGCATAATAAATTAATATAAACTAAATTCTATATTTCACATTCACACACATTCATTTCTGTGTAATGTACATTATCGCAAAACAAATCAGGGTTTTACATTATGCTACATTATATATATCTCAAAATAAGTTTTCAAAAGAAAAAACGGTAACACTTAAGTATAGGGACCAATTCTCACTATTAACTAGTTG
>NW_015596767.1:0-379 GCF_001515605.1 Sinocyclocheilus anshuiensis | reverse complement strand
ATTCGTCTGAAAGAAGAAAGTCATATACACCTAGGATGGCTTGATAGTATGATGGTAATTTTCATTTTGGGTTGAATTATCCCTTTAATTACCCATTTGTAATGATGAAGTTCAAATTGAGTACATTTAAAATATATTACCTTTAGGCCTAAATGTAATATCAAATAATACATGTACTTGGTTTCTTAGTCAACAACAAAATAAGTGTACGTCTTTAAAACACAAAATATAATTAAAACGAAACATACTTTAAAATAAACTTAACTTGTTTTATTACAAAGTGCACTTTTTAAAAGTGTACTTATGTGTGTTAAGAAACAATCATGAAAGTGGACTCTCTTTAAGTCACTTAAGTGGCCTTTTATTTCATTAATATTAT
>NW_015596766.1:0-379 GCF_001515605.1 Sinocyclocheilus anshuiensis | reverse complement strand
TTTTATTTTATTATTTTATTTTATTTTATTTTATTTTATTTTATTCAGAGAACAATGATCATTTAAATGTGTTTTAAAATAATAAAATATTGGCCTAAAATCTCTGTGGTACTTCAAGTAAATATTTTACCATTTTTCCATGACTAAACGTTTAATTTAATATAATATAAATCTTTTTATTTTATTTTATTTTATTTATTTATTTATGTATTTATTTATTATTTTTTAACATCAGAGAACAGTGAACATATGATTGTCATTAAATTACTGAAATATTAACCTAAAATCTCAGGGGATTCTTCAAATAAATATTTTACACCTAAAAAAAAAAGTTTGGAAACCCCTGCTTTATCTAATGTCTTTTTTATCATTTCAATCC
>NW_015596765.1:0-379 GCF_001515605.1 Sinocyclocheilus anshuiensis | reverse complement strand
GCATGAAAGGCAATTTTCAAAAATCCATAATAGGGGCACTTTAATTACATAATTTCAAGATCTAATATCAGGAGTTAATTGGCCAAGTCAGCCAGAAAAACCTTTCATCTGTTATGAAACACTTGAAATAGTTTTTCTTTAGAATTACAGGTGATTAGAAATTGTTCATATTGCTAAGGTTTTTGTTGAATAGCTAGTTAGCTTGAGTAAAGGTCAAAGGTTGTGTGTGTTGAACATACAGACACACAATGATCACTCTACAAATGTTAGTAGTTAGTGCTAGGTAAGCTCAGTTCTATCATGACAACTATCGGAGGGATTGGCATGGTAATGCACATGACAATGTTAACGTATTTGGTCTTGGCGGAATAGATCTGCT
>NW_015596764.1:0-379 GCF_001515605.1 Sinocyclocheilus anshuiensis | reverse complement strand
TGTATAATGTGAAATTTCATAAACTGGAATTGTTGATTATTATTCCTATTATTTATTTGTGTTTTTACATGTATTTGTTTTTCTCTAAATGAATTCTGAACTGATGTGCTATCCCAAATTAATTGCGTATCGTCAATTTTAAGCACTTTAAATAAGCAACATTTCAGACCTATCTATTCAAAATTAATCAACCCAAAAATGATTGAAAATCAGCTGTACTTCATATTAATGTACAACAAACACAAGTTTGAACAAGCACTTATCCCACATTTTCCAAATAAACAATTGAGAATACCACAAAAGTTGTTATTCCACATGAAAGTGCTCAAACTAAATGTCATAAGACCTCTGGAGTGTTTCTCTCTCTCTCTCTCTCTCT
>NW_015596763.1:0-379 GCF_001515605.1 Sinocyclocheilus anshuiensis | reverse complement strand
TGAGTGTGTGAGTGTGTGAGTGTGTGTGTGTGTATGTGTGTGTGTTTCAGAGTCGTAAGGTGCAGAACTGCAGGAGACTCATTTGTAGGTGTCATAATGTCACGGGTGAGTGTGTGTGATATGAACTGATCTCTGTGATTAACTGTCCTTTAAACTCTCAAACTCCTGAGCTTGATAGACTACAACACACACACACACACACACACACTCACACTCACACTGTCCAGCAGATGGAGCTCTACAACAAACCCAACAGAAATACACAATGGCTTGTTGTGTAATAATAAAACATTTTCCATTTAAAGTCCAGTACAGGTCAGCTAAGATATAACAATAAAAAAAAAAAATTAAGAATAAAAAAATAAAATATATAATTTTT
>NW_015596762.1:0-379 GCF_001515605.1 Sinocyclocheilus anshuiensis | reverse complement strand
GTGCTCCTGCAACACCGGCTACAAATCCACCGAAGACAGACTCTCGTGCATCGGTAAGACATACAGACACTCACCGGACTGGCGTTCATATTAAATGTGGCGTTTTCTCCTGTCGTCACTTGTACTGTGAGCCTAGACAGCAGCTCTCACACTAAAGCAATCCTAATTGAGTTTGTCGTTACTGTTTCCCGTGAGTTAAACAGGCTGCTTGTGTTTTAAGGTCAATATTCTTGTTCGGTAGCCAGTGAAATCTCAAGGTCACAGTTTTAACAGCAGAATGCTGCCATAGAGGACATGTGGTCCTCAAACCAGAGAAAATCCAGCCCAAAGTCAGGGGAATTTAATAAATGTGCACTTTCTCACCCCAGTAAACTAAAAT
>NW_015596761.1:0-379 GCF_001515605.1 Sinocyclocheilus anshuiensis | reverse complement strand
ATTTTCAACTTTTCTATTATTTCCTTAATTTTTATTGAAAATAAAAGCCTTTCCGATGCTATACGAGATTTGAAAAGAGAGAAAAAAAGTTTGGCACTAGGCAGATTCGAACTCAGGTCGATCGTGTCAAAATGTCCAGAAATTAAAATTCTTGAGTGAAACCGAAAATTCAGGATGTTCCGAAACCTTAAATGACAACTTATTTAAAAATATGTAAAATTTTATTAATATAGACTTTTACAAATTATTTTCATGAATTTAAATGAACATGAAATTAAACTACAAGCTGTTAAGGTCCGCGACCTCTTGTGCTGTACATTTGTTATTTATTTTTGTCTCTTCTCTGTTCTCACTCTCATGCTCTTAGGTACCGCCTTCC
>NW_015596760.1:0-379 GCF_001515605.1 Sinocyclocheilus anshuiensis | reverse complement strand
AAAGCTTTTAGTTTGCAGGAGTAACAGAAATGAACTTTTCCAACAAGTTTACATTGATTTTTACCTTTTATGGGCATTTACCTTTTCTGAAGTGGCATTTAGATGCATTTACAGAGACTGCTTAATGCACAAATAATGTTTTGATGCGTTAAAAACAAAATGTTTAATAGTGATATTTGAAATGATTTTTGGGGAAAAAAAGGGGGAAAATACTTTAAATATTAACCTAAAATCTCCAGTAGGTGGCGGCAAATCACTGCATGAGTGAGTCATTGACTCATTCATTCAACCGATTTGTTTAAAGGAACACTCCACTATTTTTGAAAATAGGCTTATTTTCCAGCTCCCCTAGAGTTAAACAGTTGAGTTTTACCATTTT
>NW_015596759.1:0-379 GCF_001515605.1 Sinocyclocheilus anshuiensis | reverse complement strand
TGTTTTTCGATGACAGAGTGGTTAATGTACTTGAACTTAATATATAATTGGCCTTCATATTTAATTTAATTCTACCTGAAATGCAATTGTATGACGTCATGAATTAAAGCTCTCTTAAGTCAACAGAGTAGACTTTTCTAATGGTCAGAGCAGACAGCACTGTTTAGAATTCATGTCTTGCTGTTAATGTGTGGCTCAGACAAATTGTACAGCAAATGTAAGGCTACAATACAAATGTGTTAAATATGTTAAACAAAAGTAAACCATAAATAAAAGAAACCGATATTAAGGTTCATCAATAGCAGCGGTTCTCAGCCTGGAATTTAATGGCGTCCATTGCCCAACACAATATTCAAAAGCCACCCAAACAGGCTATAAT
>NW_015596758.1:0-379 GCF_001515605.1 Sinocyclocheilus anshuiensis | reverse complement strand
TTTAAAAATGAGGAATTATGGATTTGTGATGAACCTGGCTGTATAGGCAATTTTGCTTGGGATAGCACTGAAAAAAGTCTGTGTAAATGCATATTTTGCAGTATATAAAAATAAGGCTTAAATATAATGGTTAAATACATTTTAAATTGGAGGGGAAAATATACAGTATGCATGCTTCTCACTAATCATGAAACTCTATTTCAGCATTTTCTCTATATACTACTCAAAAGTTTGTGATTGGTACGAATTTTTTTATATTTTTGAAAGATGCTCATCAAGGCTGCATTTCTTTAATTACAGTAAAAATGTTAAATATTGTACAACCTAAAATAAAGTTTTCTATTTGAATATATTTTAAAATGTTATTTATTCCTGTGAT
>NW_015596757.1:0-379 GCF_001515605.1 Sinocyclocheilus anshuiensis | reverse complement strand
CAGATTTGGACCTTTGAATGTAGACTTTGAGAACCCCTGCTCTAGAGCTTTATTAATGCACTCATACTGTGTTACTGCACACCTGAATCTGGAGTTCTAGTTGCTATCTGCTGCTCTCAGCTTTATGGTGATGTGTTTTAGCCGCAGGGAAACGAGAAGATTTACATGCGATAGAAAACATTCTGACGTACGGTAGCATGTTATTATGCGTTTTACAGTATGCACATTTGGATGCATGTGATATTCAAAATTAGCATTGAAATTAGAATCAATTAAGTAAAGATTTCCTGCACTAAACTATGTGACCATTTTCTAGTCTCTTTCTGCCACTACAATGAATAAATCCTCTAACTTTCAGTTCTAAGTGAAGTGAAGTGAA
>NW_015596756.1:0-378 GCF_001515605.1 Sinocyclocheilus anshuiensis | reverse complement strand
GTATAAAATCAGTGTCACATTGCAATCGTGTTGATATTGATATTCAGGGAAACATCATGGCCGTATAATGTTGCTTACATAAATCATATTTTGTAAATATCTTTATTTCTACCGTAGTATGCATCTATACATTTCTGAGTTACGTTGCGTGTGCCGTCTCTCTCACACACTCACTCAGGCTGTGCAAGCCTAATCTGGCACGATATTAATACATTATCTGTCGTCGTTTACTCTGAATGCAATTAAAATAGAATCATTCTCACTTGAAATGACATGTTTACATGTTGAGTGTGCGTGTGGCTGTGACGTCATTGCTGGCGCCGCAGATAATAAAGCAATAAATCAGCATATTAGAATGATTTCTGAAGATCATGTGAC
>NW_015596755.1:0-379 GCF_001515605.1 Sinocyclocheilus anshuiensis | reverse complement strand
TATGAGTGTGTACTGTGTATATTTATTATGTATATATAAATACAATCAAATGCATGTATTTATTTAAGAAAAATATGCTGTTTATATATTAAATATATTTAGATATAATATAATAATATAAATATATAAATGCATATGCATGTAAATATTTAAAATATATATACTGTATGTGTGTATTTATATATACATAACAAATAAACATAGTAATAGTAATAGTAATAAATACAGAAAAAGCACATTCTGCAGAAATAGTTTGAGTAATATGCTATTTAAAACAGATTATTTCACTGTCTATTGTACTATTTCACTTAAATCACTTGATTTACTGACTCTTGAGACTGCAAATGATGCAGAGTCCATTACAGCAGTTTGTAAGGGG
>NW_015596754.1:0-379 GCF_001515605.1 Sinocyclocheilus anshuiensis | reverse complement strand
AGCTTCTCACAGGATGCACAAGCATAGAGTACTGACACCTAAAGCTGTGAGAGATTGAGTCTGCCGGGAGACACACACACATTCACTCACAACCAGTGATACAGCTAAACAAATTAAAGAAAGGGGAACATAAATGTCAAAGTCCAGTTGCCTAAACGGGTGTGTTTCACAAAGAAATGTCCAGGTTATATTTCATTCCAAAATAAAAAATAAAAAAAAGACCTTAAATAGGCTTATTTTCTTTTCATGTATTCTTTCTCTTTTAATTTTGGGCTGACCAGGACATTTCTCGACACTTTAAGTGAGATTCACCCAGCAGAGCATAAAATCTTGACTTACAAAATAATGCATAAACAGTGTTCCAGTACTCAGTCACAGT
>NW_015596753.1:0-379 GCF_001515605.1 Sinocyclocheilus anshuiensis | reverse complement strand
ATTCCTGTGATGGCAAAGCTGAATCTTCAGCAGCCATTATGCCAGGCTTCAGTCTTCCCATATGCTAAACTGGTTCTCAAGATATGTTTTTCATAATAATTGTGAGAGTTGAAAACATTTGTGCTGTTTAATATTTTTGTGGAAACCGAGGTACTTTTTTTCAGGATTAATTGATGAGCAGAAACAATAGCATTTATTTAAAATGGAAATCTTTAGTAACATTTATAATGTCTTTACTGTCACTTTTAATAAGTTTAATGCATCTTTGCTGAAAAAGTATTTATTTTAAAGTTACTGACCCCAGACTATTATATATAATGACAATTATATGTGAATATTTGCAATTAGTTTGATTTAATCTGTGCATTTTTAGTAATGT
>NW_015596752.1:0-379 GCF_001515605.1 Sinocyclocheilus anshuiensis | reverse complement strand
TATATATATATAATTTTTTTATTATTATTAATGAGAAGTTTAAAAGAACAGAAAGTATTTAAAATATTTTTTTTTTTGACCAATTTAATGTGTTCTCGCTAGAAAAAAGTATTCATTTCAATAAACTAAAATTCTACTGACCCCACACTTTTGAACAATAGTATGTACATATTATATATGTTCATATAAAATGTGTGTATAAGCACATGTATTACCTTTGCACAAGATTAATAAATTGTGTTTATGCCACTCATAAGTGTTTGATTTATGACTATCTTCACTCCATTTCCAGGCTACAGTGGCTGCATTTGCAGCCAGCGAGGGTCATTCTCACCCACGTGTGGTAGAGCTCCCTAAAACAGAGGAAGGACTGGGGTTC
>NW_015596751.1:0-379 GCF_001515605.1 Sinocyclocheilus anshuiensis | reverse complement strand
GAAAAGAGGTGGGGGATTGTCAGGATATCTGAGCCCAGTAATGGGCCCTGGGGTGCTTTCTGGCCCAGAGTGTGATGACAGGAAGAGGTAAAAAGATGAAAGTCAAGAAGAATGTGTGGAATCTCTTGGAAAATTTGTCCATTTGTCCTAGTCCTAGTCCTCCCGTCCATTCAGGGTAGTAGCAATTAATAATGGTAGAAAAGTATCTTTCAATCTCAAAAGTTTGATTAATTGATGATTGATTAATTGTCATAAATCTTTAAGTCCATGTTAAAGCACTTTTCTAAATTATTAAATGGATAGTTTACCCAAAAAATTTAAGTTCTGTCATCATTTACTCACCTTCATGTCTTTTTAAACCTGTTTGACTTTTTTTTGT
>NW_015596750.1:0-379 GCF_001515605.1 Sinocyclocheilus anshuiensis | reverse complement strand
ACACACACACACAAAAGTACCATAATATGACAGTGTTTTTAGAAATGTACCATCATGGTATATATCAAAGTATCATGGTGTTATTGTGTTTTTGAACATAGTTTCATATCAATCAATCAGGTTTTTGACATGGTATGTACCGTACCTTGGATATAAATGTCACTGTATATAAATATAATAATCATACAGTCCCATAATATATATCAAAGTACTGTAGTATTACCATTCTTTTACCATGGTACCACCACAGTTACTTTTTTTTCCGACAAGGGATTCTACACATGAACGTGAGTTATAATGCAGATGAGAGGGTGTATAAATATGAGTGTTTGTGTACAGTCTGTACAGTGATTTCTGTATGTGTGTATATATGTCTGTT
>NW_015596749.1:0-379 GCF_001515605.1 Sinocyclocheilus anshuiensis | reverse complement strand
AGTTAACATTACCCTGATAACTATTTCCATGCCAACCACAGGGAATACAGCCATTGTGTTAATAGACATTTCAGTACCCGTAAAAAGAGACAAAGAGGAGGTTACGATGAAGTACCTATCTGAACAAAGCACATATAACGTTTTGTCATTCAGTGAGGAATTTAACATTGCCATACACACACAAACACAAAATCAACATCTAGCGAGCTCTGATTGACTGAAACGCTTCACGCTCATTGCCGGAGCTTCCAGTCAAAATAAATAGCAACTGATTGGGGGGTGGGGGCTGGTCTTTGTGATTAGCCTGCCTTTTATCCTGTGTGGCAGAAACATTAAAAAATCAACTTCATTACAGTATACAGCACGCTGTTTTGCAGCG
>NW_015596748.1:0-379 GCF_001515605.1 Sinocyclocheilus anshuiensis | reverse complement strand
CCAGGACGCGTCCTGGAAAAATGGCACGTATGGTCACCCTAGTATTGAATGCATCGTGGTCTGTGAGAGGAATGGATGCGAACTGATACCAAGTTTTGCTGATTTTATTTAAAACGTTTTTTTTTTCTTGATATTTGGAGTTGGCAGTTAAAATGTGTTATTCTTTACATGGTTAAAATTAAGAACAGATACTGTTAAATATTGAGCCTATAAAACGAGCCATGTGGGACATTTTAAATCTATGCATGATAAATATGAAGAGATTTATAATATAGGCTATAGGCTACACTGTACATTTTTGCTTTGTGGTATTATTTCTGTTTAAATGAGATTGTGTGATCACTGTCACTGCACATATAAAACTAACATGTTCATGAAT
>NW_015596747.1:0-379 GCF_001515605.1 Sinocyclocheilus anshuiensis | reverse complement strand
CACCGCCGTCCTGCACCGCAGCGATACAGACACACAGATACAAGCTGGAGACGGACGGACTGACTGACTCTGGGTCTCGCCTTTCTTTTGCTCTATTTTTACTCTCCTCTGCCCAGTTGTTCTCTCCTCTTGTTTCTTTCATTCGCTGCCTCTTAGTATGGCTGTGTTATCTAAGTCGTCCACCTGTTGTCTGAGCCTGTGACCTGAGCACTGAGCTTCCATCAGAGCCAGAATAAAGATAAACAGAGAAAGGTACATGAAAGCATAAAATACAAACAGACAAATTTACATAGTGTTCTCTACAGGTATTATATTATAATATTATATGCTGTTTATTTGGTAACACTTTACAATAAGGTTCATTAGTTAACATTAGTTA
>NW_015596746.1:0-379 GCF_001515605.1 Sinocyclocheilus anshuiensis | reverse complement strand
TTAAATACACAGTAACCAGGTTTATATATTTATCATCAATAAATCAATAAATCATGCTTGTTCCACAGCTAACCATATTTCAACGTTTTTGTTTTTGTAACTGCATACATGTAATAGTTTTTTACAGAGAACAAATTTATGCTGATTCTAAGCAATTTGAATACATGCATTTTAAAAACAGAATCGTTTAAATACATTCAAATAGATGCAAAAAAATAAACACCTTTTCAAAAAAATAATTTATTAAATACAAACCGATGCAAATAGTTAACAATAAACTGGATAAATCTGACCTGTTTCTTTCATGTATGATTGACAAACACACATATATATATATATATATATATTTAGTCATTTAGCAGACACTTTTATCCAAAGC
>NW_015596745.1:0-379 GCF_001515605.1 Sinocyclocheilus anshuiensis | reverse complement strand
AGTCCAGGTAATTATTTAATCTTCACAGCAGAACTTTTTTGCAGATTTAGAGGGGATGCAAACTGTAAAATGACTTAAGGTGTTTTAGCTTTGGGGTCTAATGGGGTGTTTTGCACTCTAGTGGTCTGAGTCTTTGGGCTGAAGATTAAAGTGATTTATTTTGAAGTAGAAATGTGGTGAGATCACAACCCTCCCTGTTGTGTCCACCTTCTGCTATATTGAAGCAGTGATGAGATAAGAATAAACTATAATTTGCAGTCATTGGCCAATTACAACCAGAAATGCGAAATGACCTTGCTGACACAATAAATAGCACTTTGTAATGTTAAACTTAAATCTAAGGTGTATAATTTCTGTGCCACAAACAGAACTGCAAAAC
>NW_015596744.1:0-377 GCF_001515605.1 Sinocyclocheilus anshuiensis | reverse complement strand
TTTACAGACCCCCCCCCCAGTCATTTTCGTATTTATATTTACATGCATATGAGTGTTCCCATCCATGAGAATGCAGGCAGTGATATTTGAATTCCTGTAAAATCCCTAAATACCCAGCCTGGGCAGATACAGTGGTATATTTATTTGACTGACATTGTCTAAATTGAAGTTTGACACTCTTCACCACTCTAACCTTTATGCAAATGCAAAATCATCCAAATGTGATGGACAGAATTCAATTAACTGAGATGACAGAGAATAATCTAGTGAACTGAATACATCAGCCAGCTGAAAGGTAACACAATCATCATGCTGAGGTACGGGGGTGGAGGGCTGTTCTGAGAGAGAGAGAGAGAGAGAGAGAGAGAGAGAGAGAG
>NW_015596743.1:0-379 GCF_001515605.1 Sinocyclocheilus anshuiensis | reverse complement strand
TTTTTAATCTATAGTCTGTTTTTATAAAAGAAGAAAATGTGGGTGTCATACATCATAGCTTTACAGAATCTGCACAATGTTTTATAAAAAAATATGAAGGATTATAAAAACTGAATTTTTATACTACCTGATTTGGATTAACACATCATATTTAACATATATTTAAATACATTCCACAAGACAAAATTATGATGGAATTTAATTTTATAATGAATGGACTAAGAATGTATAAAAACAAGTATAAAAATGAATAAAAAATGACAGGCATACAACAAATTAGAATACTTAGAATACATCTCAACAAATTAGAATACTTCGTAAGACCAATAAAAACAACATTTTTAGTGAATCGTTGGCCTTCTGGAAAGTATGTTCATTT
>NW_015596742.1:0-379 GCF_001515605.1 Sinocyclocheilus anshuiensis | reverse complement strand
AGCTTACATGAATAAAAATCACAAACATGACACTTGTAAATTAAAGCTGCAGTCCGTAAGTTTTGCCTATTTGTCGTCATCTCTGTTTGAAACATGCAATTGCAGTTATTTGCAGAATTATCTTCTTTACGTAGGACGTGGGTTGTGCATTGGCACGGCTCCTCAGAATGGATGAATCTAATGTTTTGAGGTGATTATGTGGGCTGTACTTTGGAATTACAGATACCATGTCTTGGAAGTATGTTTAAAGTAAGAAGTTTCACTGGAAAATATCATCTGAACAAGTCATTTTTGGGATCATTTTTAACAAACAAAAAAAAAAAGTTATGGAATGCAGCTTTAAATAATTTAATATATACCGATTTATTCATTATTATGT
>NW_015596741.1:0-379 GCF_001515605.1 Sinocyclocheilus anshuiensis | reverse complement strand
ACAACCAAAATAAAGTTGTGGCAAAACCATGCCAACAGTGTAAGGACTACAACTACTAAGATGCACTTGATAAACTGGACAACCACTGAAGTGCTTACATATCAGCTTCCTAGTGGTGCGACTATGTAGTTGTTGTAGAACATTCTCATCAAGTAATGTTCATCAAAGACCTTATTTTACACACAATTTAAAAAAAAAAAAACTATTCTAAAACCAATAGGAAATTCTTGAACGCTTCTTAGAGGCCTTTTGGTTTGGCCTATAAATTCGTCACTACTTAAAGATGGCAAAATTTGAAATGTATATGTGGCCATTGTATCCTGTTCTTAGTTAAAAATAAATGTAGACAAGAAATGCATTCAATCATTTTCTAAGGCTT
>NW_015596740.1:0-379 GCF_001515605.1 Sinocyclocheilus anshuiensis | reverse complement strand
CCATCAGTTAACATCTTGTGAAGTGAAAAGCTGCATGTTTGTATAGAACAAATCTATCATTAAGGCATTTTAACTCTAAACTGTCGCTTCCAGCCAAAATACGAGTCCATAATCCATAATTTCTCTTCCTCCACTGAAAAACAAACAAACACCATCTCCTCTCATCCTCACACATCAAAATCCACCAGCATATCTTTAGAACTGTTTTAGACTGTTTTCACTTTTCCACAGTGCTTTATCTGTGCATATGTCTCTTCTGATTCAGATGAGATGACTTTTTCACTGAAGAAAGCAGTATTACGGATGAAGGACTATTTTAGCTGGAAGCAACATGATTAATTCATTTTTTTACAAACATGCCGTTTTTTTTTTTTTTTTT
>NW_015596739.1:0-378 GCF_001515605.1 Sinocyclocheilus anshuiensis | reverse complement strand
GTGTGTGTGTGTGTGTATGTGTGTGTGTGTATGTGTGTGTGTGTGAGTATGTGTGACTTTGTGTGAGTGCATGTGAGTGTGAGTGCGTTCTTGTGAGCATGTGTGTGAGTGCGAGTGTGTGTTTTGTAATGGCGGATGCTGTCACACTATGAACAGCTCAAACATCCTGATGATATACCATTTCTGGAGAAACTGGGACACTTGAGCAGGTCTGAGCTCACACACTCACACACACAAACACACACACACTCACTCCCTCACTCACTCACTCACTGTGTGTGTGCGCTCAATCAGTGATCAGTAATAATCTGCTCATAATCTCCAGCAGACGGTCAGGAGCGAGTTTGAACCGTCTGACTGACTTTTTCTGCCTCATTT
>NW_015596738.1:0-379 GCF_001515605.1 Sinocyclocheilus anshuiensis | reverse complement strand
TCAGATACCAAGGGCCTCTCAGACAAGGCAGATGTAATAAAAGACGCCGGTGAGAGAGATGGTTTATGGAGTCCTGGGTGGAGCCCTCGGGGAACCAAGGAACTGCGAGCCTACCTGCGAGAGAGAATTAAAACAACTTTAAAGAGAAGAAGAAGAAGGGAGCTGGTTGTGCAGCAGGAGAAGGACAAATTACAGTAATCTTTCCAATGCTAGTTGTTGTTGTTTTTTTTTTGCCATGGATAGCCGTTAAAATCTTAATGTTTCGTTGTTTGCTAATTTGCTAATCACTTTATTATTTATTCATTTTTTTATTTTATTTTTATTCGTTTATTTTTAATTGTTTTCTTTGCATGAAAGATTTACTTATATAATGTTTACA
>NW_015596737.1:0-379 GCF_001515605.1 Sinocyclocheilus anshuiensis | reverse complement strand
AAAAAAAAAAGAGAGAGAAAAGAAACATGGCTACAGTTTATTATTAAGTGTTTGCATATTTGGTTTGTATTTTAATAATCATTTTAAAAATGTATTTATTCAGATTTCTTAGAAACCACATGTTAATGCTGTTGAACATGGTTTAAATATAGATAGCTATGAGACGACGGGACAAGCAATGATGAAAAATCTCTAAACCTGGTTATTACATATTAAAAACCACATTCTGTTTATTAAAATTAGATAAATCTCATTCTTGTTTCATTTAGGTATGATCAACAAATTAGCATCACATTAAGTTTATTAGTTTTTGTTAAAACTGTGTGATCTAAATGGATGAAAATGTTACATGCAGTTAAAATAAATAGTGTTTTTATTT
>NW_015596736.1:0-379 GCF_001515605.1 Sinocyclocheilus anshuiensis | reverse complement strand
TCTTTTCCTTTGAAATAACTAACCTTTTCACTGCACCTTCACTTACAAGTGTCTCTAGACATACCTTAATTGAATGTTATAAATTCAGGAGAAACATTCTTTCTGCTGCACGCAATGTTTTGATCCTTCAAAGAAAATTTGTTTACCTGTTCCCATTTTTTCTTCTTCTGTCTTGTTGCTCCTGCTTTACAGGTGAAATGAAGATCTAAGGTAGCGCTCTTGTCATTGACTGTAAGTCAACTGTGGCTCACATAAGCCAATGAATCAGCTCTATGAAGCTTGCTGATTAATAATTCAGGAAGCACCTTTATAGTACATTGTCTACCTTTAAGATGAGCTACTACAGCTGAATAGAGAAATAGAAAATTCCTTTCCTTTT
>NW_015596735.1:0-379 GCF_001515605.1 Sinocyclocheilus anshuiensis | reverse complement strand
TAGCCTACTATTTTTTTCCTGCATGCCATGTGCGGGGCTCCATAGCATTCAAAATGTAATCAACAGCAAATAACCTATATCACCAATATATTTGCATACAGAATTTTGGTTGGTTTTCTTTCATACATCTATTTGCATACTGAATTGTGATTGACCTTGTATTCTTTGCTATTTTTTTTTTATTGTGTTGATTCTTGTGCGCAGCCAATACAAAAAAATAAAAAAAGAGAGTTTCTTTAAAGAGTGTCATGATGCAGCATTTTATTTAGAGAGAAACTAAAGCCTAAAACCTAATACTTTAATACTATTATTTTGCTGCCTTCAGGAAGTTCAAATCAAGTTTTGTTTTTAACATTACTGTTTCAAAGACTTCTCTGGA
>NW_015596734.1:0-379 GCF_001515605.1 Sinocyclocheilus anshuiensis | reverse complement strand
CTAAATAATAACCAGTCTTGTTAGTTAGAACTGGGCCTGGAGGCCGAGGCAAAAGATGGTGTTTGGCTGACCGTGAGTGGCCCTCAGGGCACGAGGCCAACCGGCCATTCAGTTTCAACCTTGACTTCATTCTAGACCTGTTCTACTTTTTTCCCCCTTATGGAAACCTGTGCATTTCCTCAGAATTGTAGATCGAGTGAGAAATACAGTTGGACAATGGATAAAATGTTAATTTCCTCTCCTCCCCAACCATTTTTTATTACTCTCACCTTCTCGCATCATGCCGACGGTCAGACACTTCATGAAGCGGCAGGCTTGGCAGGACTTCCTTCTGCGTTTGGTGATCTCACATTCATTGGTGGCGGGGCAGCTGTACTCA
>NW_015596733.1:0-378 GCF_001515605.1 Sinocyclocheilus anshuiensis | reverse complement strand
TGTGTCTTGTTGCCACCACCTGGTGTAGTGATGTGGTGCACCTGTGAGAGAAGAAACCTGGTCAATGCAAGAACTGTATCTGATCAAAAAAGAACAATAATAAATAGTAGATAGATTAGTAGTTAGATAGATGTGCAGTTTTAAGAAATTTCAAAACTAACATATATATGTGTGTGTATCTATATATACATATATGTACAATATAACAAAAAAATTAATTATATAAATATAAATTCTAATTATATATATATATATATATACATACGTTTATAAATTATTCATTTATTATATGAATATAACAATTAAATGTCAAATGTATAAATGCATATGTATGAATATATATGTGACCCTGGACCACAAAACCAGTCTTAAGTCGCT
>NW_015596732.1:0-378 GCF_001515605.1 Sinocyclocheilus anshuiensis | reverse complement strand
TTCTGACCCATACAATGTATTTTTGGCTATTGCTACAAATATACCATGCTACTTAAGACTGGTTTTGTGCTCCAGGGTCACAAATGTTCATCTAGAAACAGGCAATAAGACACATCCTTTAGTTGAAATAAAAGAGTGAATTTATTGGAAATGGATTGATGTATTTGTTGACATTTCAATAACATGGGATGTGTTTTAGTTGTGCAAATGAAACCAACAGCCAGCCAGAATACAGAAAACTCTAGTGATAAGAGGCTTTTGGCTGTTGTTCTTCTGGCTTGTCAATTTAATACAAGAACAAACTTCTACATATTAGATTTTTTTTAAGAAACTATTTTTCTTTTAAGAAAACTTGGAGAGATGTGCAGTCTTGTCAGG
>NW_015596731.1:0-378 GCF_001515605.1 Sinocyclocheilus anshuiensis | reverse complement strand
GATGCCCCGGGTTGAACAGACGCTAGCCAGCTATCTGTCCCCAGGTATGGCATCGTCCTTAAAGGCTTCGGCACTGCCCTCCAAGCCACTGCGTACAACATCAGCGCTGGTGGGCAAGGGCTACGCGGCAGCAGGTCAGGCAGCATGTCTGCACACGATGTCTGTGTTACAGGTGTACCAGGCAGACCTGCTTAAAGAGCTGGATGAGGGTGAGGAACATAACTCCGATAACATTGAGGAGTTAAGAAAGACTGCTGATCTCTCTCTCCCCGCCACCAAAGAGACCACCCGCGCCATTGCACCATAGCACCAGCTATGGTGGCAGCAGAGAGCCATTTGTGGTTGACCCTGTCTGATATGAAAGAGAAAGACAGGGTC
>NW_015596730.1:0-379 GCF_001515605.1 Sinocyclocheilus anshuiensis | reverse complement strand
AGAATGAGGAACATCAGTCAAACTCTGCAGGGTTGGAGTCATTCACCCGGTAGGCAAACACACACACTACAATACAGTTCTGCACATCAAGTGTGTACACGTAAGTACACACATACACACGCAAACACACATGCACCCCACTGGTATGAAAATGCTGTCAAAATAAACAGAAGGCAAAGTGAAGACCCCACATAGAGAAGTATACAAAAATCTAAAAGTAACACTTCAAACCACCAAAAATGAAATGACGTGCTGTACTGTAAAATTCACAAGTCTCAAGAGCATTGCAAGTGACTCAAGGGTGTTTCAAACCATATGGATAAAAATGTGTACAGTGGGGTCCAGAAGTCTGAGACTACTCTTAAATATGACATTTTTT
>NW_015596729.1:0-378 GCF_001515605.1 Sinocyclocheilus anshuiensis | reverse complement strand
GTCTTTCTTTCTTCAGTCGAAAAGAAATGAAGGTTTTTGAGGAAAGGATTTTTCTCCATATTCAATGGCGACCAACAGGCTGAAGGTCCAAATTGCAGTTTCAATGCAGCTTCAAAGACCTCTACAAGATCCCAGCCGAAGGTATAAGGGTCTTATCTAGCGAAACGATCTGTCTTTTTCTAAAAAATAAATAAATAAATAAAAATGTATATGCTTTTTAACCACAAATGCACTAGCTCTTCGATGCGCGTCAGCAACGTCACACATTACGTAATCATGTTGTAAAGGTCACGCGCTGTTAGCTCTTCGTCTGTGTACTCCTGTTCAAAAAGTTAGGGTAGGGTGAAAAACTCCATCTCATTTTCTCCTCCAACTTCA
>NW_015596728.1:0-378 GCF_001515605.1 Sinocyclocheilus anshuiensis | reverse complement strand
GTGTGTGTGTGTGTGTGTGAGAGTGAGAGTGTGAGTGAGAGTGTGAGAGTGTGTGTGTGAGTGTGTGTGAGAATGAGAGTGTGAGTGAGAGTGTGAGAGTGTGTGTGTGTGAGAGAGTATCTGTGCGTTGTGAGTATCTGTCTGTGTGTATGCGTGTCTGTGTGTGTGTGTGTGAGTGTGTGTGAGAGTGTGCTTTTTGAAACATGACACATGTTCCTGTTCACTTTCAAAAAAGCGGATCAGTTTTGTTATTGTTAACTTAAACTAACATTAAAACTATTAAAAATCATTTTTGATAAATGAAATACAGCTAAAATAAAATAAAATAAAAATTAATTTTGTTATAATAATATAATAATTTTATGTTATTCTATTTTA
>NW_015596727.1:0-378 GCF_001515605.1 Sinocyclocheilus anshuiensis | reverse complement strand
AAAAAGGTCAGGGTAGTGGGCTCAGACTAAAAAACGCATACCTCAGGAAGCCTGGACGACTGCCTAGGTGCACTTGGAGCGGCTTCAGGTAAACATTAAGATCGGTCCCCGAAAGAGACCACTGCTGTGTGTGGCTCTGCCGACGGACCCCGAATTTACCTGTGAGCAGAAGTCACACCCGGTTTGCACAGGCACCACTAAAGTCAGAAGTTCAAGACAGCGGAAAAATTAGATGTGGTCTCATCACTTTTACACAGTCCTTATGATTTATGTCAATTATTAATTATGAAAACAAATAATTACAAAAACAACTCATTAGCTAGAAATCTAAAAAAGCTAGACCAGAAAACTGCTCTGTGAAAGCAACTACAATGTGAA
>NW_015596726.1:0-378 GCF_001515605.1 Sinocyclocheilus anshuiensis | reverse complement strand
GGCGTGTCAGGTGCCCCAAAAGTGTTCTAGGTCTTTAAGGGTTAAATTGTAATAATATTTAACAGTGGTACTGATTTTACGGTGTTTGATCAAATAAATGCAGTCTTTGTGAGCTTAAGAGACTTCTTTCAAAAATATTTTTAAAAAATCTTACAGAGCCATCATTAGTTCAGTCCTTTAATGCTGTGGTTGTGGGTGCATATATATACAAATATAACCTGTATTATTGAGTCCACAGAGAGAGAGATGGGAATGAAACGGAGTTGAGAGAGTTGAGGAAGAAGTTGGAAATGCTGGACCTCACACACACTGCCCTGACAAAAGAGAGGAATGACCTAAATAAGGAGGTAATGTGTTCTTAAGATTACTGACAGATCA
>NW_015596725.1:0-378 GCF_001515605.1 Sinocyclocheilus anshuiensis | reverse complement strand
CGATAACACTGAAATTGAACTGTCTGTAGTGCAACTGTAGTGAATATGTATATGTATATCTACGAATAGATGAAAATAAAACTAACAAAATAAAATCACACATGTACAGCGCCAATTCAGAGCTTACATGCCTCACAAATGACAACTGAAGGCTTGTGCTCCTTGCAAACAGACCTGTTGTACAGGGAACACCAGCTGCTGACTTTTCTGTCTTTGGCAGCTGGGCAGATCCTGTACCTCTTCCTCTTCAATTGACCCTCCTGCCTGATGTCTTTTTGTGGCTGGGTGGTGGCTGTGTTTTGTTTTTTATCCTACATCTTCCCATTGCCTTTATAATATGGTTTTGAAGGTGGGGTGTGCCCTCCAAACGCCTCTTCA
>NW_015596724.1:0-378 GCF_001515605.1 Sinocyclocheilus anshuiensis | reverse complement strand
TTGCTAGATTGAGGACAGTGGAAGAAGATGGGTAGTACACTGTAAGTTGACGAGTTGATATCCGCATTTTAATATGTCTCTGGTCATAAAGTTTTATAGATGGATTCTGAGGCTTTTCAGTTTAGGTAGAACTTACAATCTCTGACCCGGTTTGTTTGCTGGCTTCCATGGCTACAACGCGCATTTTCCACCAACTGGCAACCCGGTGTGTTGAAATCCTATTGGATAAATTGGCTGGGTGGAATCACACAGACTAAAACAAAAACAGACATTCCAACACAAAACACACATTTCAAAGGTGAATAGCTGGCTGTAGCATATGTTGTTTTTTTAAGAAACAAGTATGTGAGCTTAGCATGTTTCCTAAATATCTGCAAA
>NW_015596723.1:0-378 GCF_001515605.1 Sinocyclocheilus anshuiensis | reverse complement strand
GAGCTTGACTAACGTGACCTGCCAGAACTAACGCTACGCTTGATCATTGAAGATGCAAGGCCAGGAGCAGATAAAAATTCTCCTTTTCTCATTTATTTCACATTGTGGCACACATTTAAGTGTTGTTCACAAGTTATATCAGTTTTATCTGTAGTGGCTTGTTTCCAAGTGTTGGGTCACCAATTGAAGGCCGCCAACAGTCATTGGCTTGGTCTGTAATGCGTCCTTGGGTTACTATATATATGTTCCACGTTTTATATTGAGTTATCACTTATCAGCACAGTGAATTTGGCTTTACCCTGAAGTTAATGTAGCTATTAGCTTTGCTAATCTTCTCAAACAGCCTGCAGGATGGCTGATTAGAACTGTCCCCAAGGA
>NW_015596722.1:0-378 GCF_001515605.1 Sinocyclocheilus anshuiensis | reverse complement strand
TTCCTTTTCCCTTCTCTATGTGGGTTCAGACACATCTCTGTATACGTCAGTGTTCTAAAATAAACTTGTAACAGAAATGTCATGAGACTGAGAGTATTTCTTCACCGTTCGTCGCCTTCTGTGTGAGAACTGTTCCTTTATTAGCAAGGGATGGGGCGGGGGATATGATGATTTTTGTTTCATTAATAGTAGGCTACAGGAATGTTGGGTTTAAGGGCCTCTACAGATGTATTTGGTGATTACGTCCTCTAGTGGCAACTTGATGTACTAAAACCGACATTAATGTAGATTTCCAATCTATTTCTTAATAGGATACATACTGTATTTCTCATGAAGTTACATCATTGCCTTTATTTCCCCAGTTACACTAGTCCTTAA
>NW_015596721.1:0-378 GCF_001515605.1 Sinocyclocheilus anshuiensis | reverse complement strand
CTTTTTAGCTTTTTGTGTGATGCTTTGCTGATTAAAAATGATTTAAATATAAAAAATGAACAGCACTTTTGGAAATATACCATTAATTTTTGTGATGAGACTCCAGAAATATCAGTCTTCTAGAATCAAACAAACAAACAAAAACTTCTAGACTTCTACAAATCTTTTATTCTACATTTATGAAGAGGTACCAATCGTCTTTCATTAGTACTGTCATGTTGAGATCACATGACCTCAACATGACAGTATGTCGCTTTATGTAGGACTGCTAGATTTAAATATTATTTGATACCAGCTGCCATCGGTCTTTTAAATTCCAAATAATTGTATGCATATTGTTTATGGAAGTCTTTGATTTTGTATGTGTGTTGTGGTGGT
>NW_015596720.1:0-378 GCF_001515605.1 Sinocyclocheilus anshuiensis | reverse complement strand
TTTGAGAGATTTGAGAGCTGTATGGTATAGGAAAGGAATTTTAAATATTGACTTGTTCCTCACACAAAACTGTGAAATGGCTTCAGAGGAATGTCTTTTTAAATAGGCTTTGGGTAGTAACAACCTTAACTACGTATGTAAATATACCACTCTAAAAAAATGTTAAAAGTTAAAAATTCTAATTTAATTAAACCTTTTAAGTTGCAAACATTTTGAGTTCATTTGACACAACAATGTTGATCATTACATTAACTTTATATTGTGTGTAATTTAAACTCCAATTTCTGCATTAATTGAATTTCTTTAAAAATTCCGTTGTCTTGTTAAATTTGAAAATTGGGTAGTGGATTTCTAGTTCCCAGCATGCTTTGCATAGGA
>NW_015596719.1:0-378 GCF_001515605.1 Sinocyclocheilus anshuiensis | reverse complement strand
GAGAAACCAGGCTCAGTCAGGGGGCCAGTTCTCCTCTGGCCAGACCAAACCAACATGGTGCGATTTAATTCCAGGTTGCATCACAAGTCAGACTTGGACTGGCATCACTCAGAACATCCCGTTCCTTCCGCTTGATGATTGACTACATCACATGGTGAAGGAGTCGAAGCCGGCCACAGGGTCTGTGCAGAAGACTCGTCTGGTTCTCGTGGTCATTTGTAGTGTGAAAAGAACACCAATGTGACCTCTTTAGTATAGTTTGTGGATGGCATAACTTTTAAATAGTTTTTCACCATTTTAATCAACTTTTTGATTTTTCTATTCAATTCACTTCAATTAAAGGGGTCATATGACGTTGCTAAAAAGAACATTATTTGG
>NW_015596718.1:0-378 GCF_001515605.1 Sinocyclocheilus anshuiensis | reverse complement strand
GCGCAAGGGTGGGAACAAGTCGTCCAACAAAGCATGTTACAGCGCCGACATGACTTGCCCGTCGGAAAGCGAGAAAATCGTCATCAACTGCGGCGGCGTGAGGCACGAGACGTACCGGAGCACCCTGAAGACGCTGCCCGGGACGCGTCTGTCGTGGCTCACTGAGCCGGACGCCTTCAGCAACTTCGACTACGACCCGAAGTCCGACGAGTTCTTCTTCGACCGGCACCCGTCCGTCTTCTCGTTCATCCTCAACTACTACCGGACGGGCAAGTTGCACTGCCCCAACGACGTGTGCGGCCCGCTGTTCGAGGAGGAGCTCGCCTTCTGGGGCATCGACGAGACCGACGTGGAGGCGTGCTGTTGGATGAACTACCG
>NW_015596717.1:0-378 GCF_001515605.1 Sinocyclocheilus anshuiensis | reverse complement strand
GTACCGATGTTTCCTGGTAAGGAGAGGATGTTATCTTGACCAAAACCAAGTGAGCCTCGGTAGTTCACTACAACAGGAAAGACACATGGAAAACATGACATACAGTATGGGGGGGGGGGACTTCCCTCATCACGGACTTAAGATTAAATCATGTGATTCCTGTCCAATATGGCCCTAACATTATATTAGCCTAATACTTTGGCTTAAATGGGTAGTTCATCCCAAAATTAATGTTCTGCCATTTACTTAGCCTCTTGTCATGCCAAAACCCATAAAACGTACTTTCTTCCACCTCTTTCCACTTTCTTCTTGTGTAATTAAATTGATAGAAGTTTTTAAACTCCAAAAAAAAAAAAAAACTATCATAAAGAAGGGGGA
>NW_015596716.1:0-378 GCF_001515605.1 Sinocyclocheilus anshuiensis | reverse complement strand
GCCCCTTTTTTGAAATGCTGCCAAGCCTGTGGCCACTATTGGCAGTCGCATTAATCCAGAACAGGAATAATGGCAGTAGAGGAGGAGCCAGAGCCGAAACATTACCTGGCAATTACAGGAGCAATGGGACTGGGGGTTGGGTGGATAGCGCAAGAAAATGCAGAACATATGGGAGGCAACACAAGGGCGGACACCTGACCTAGAGCGGGTCAAAAATACAACTCACTCCCAGCAACCCTAAAAGAGTACAGGGAGCATGTGTTGCCTGCTTGGGTCATGTAATGTTTATGTGTAAAGCAGCTCCAGCCCAGCAACATGCAACCCCATGAAATCATCCGAGCCCGACGGCCAAGAACCGCAGCCAACCGTATGTGCAGC
>NW_015596715.1:0-376 GCF_001515605.1 Sinocyclocheilus anshuiensis | reverse complement strand
GTGTGTATTTATATATATATATATATATATATATATATATACATACAACAAATCTACAATGTCATCTAAACCAAATCTACAATGTTTGGTTACAAATGTCCCGTTTCTTTACATCTTCATGAACAATTTTCTCTCAATCCTGAAAAAAAAAAAAACTCACAACCCCCTCCTTCCCCTTCCCCAGTTGTAAATTGGCTTGAAATTTAAATCCGTTGCCTCGGATACAGGCCCCTTGAGCTGGAAATTCTGAAACAAAAGCGAAGAGCGCAAGCGACAGAGGAGCGGCCCCTCCTCAGAAAACCGAAACAGATGCCCCAGGGTGCAACCTTGCCCTGCCATAAAAACAGCGGCATATGTCGCCCCTCTCACCAGTCTC
>NW_015596714.1:0-378 GCF_001515605.1 Sinocyclocheilus anshuiensis | reverse complement strand
AATAATAATACATCTAAAATGTAAAAACATACAAACTTGAACTTTGCTATGCAGCGAAATGCGAAATATCTTCGCACATGCTTGCGTTTCCGATCTGACGCATTCACATGCGTATGAATGGAAGTCAATGGAATGAAAAGTCTAGTGTGACCGCGGCTTAAATAGAATCTATTACTATTTACACTTAACGGCAAATAGCCGCTGCCTTCTTTTTGTTTTCTTTGTGCCCAGAAAATTCTTGTAGCTTCATAAAATTACGGTTGAACCATTGATGGCACATGGACTGTTTTAACGAAGTCCTTACTATATTTCTGAGCCTGGGAACATTTCAGCTGCATTGCTGTCTATGGAGGGTCAGAAAGCTTTTGGATTTCATCA
>NW_015596713.1:0-378 GCF_001515605.1 Sinocyclocheilus anshuiensis | reverse complement strand
TAGTTTAGTGGATTTAAACGCTTCCTAATGCAAATATAAAAATACCGTGTTTTATTCCTGGCATTAAAGGATTTCTTTCTCATCGTGAGCCACTTAAGAGCATAAATTGGTGCTGTGTGACCACTGGAATCCTCCTGGCTGACACAACCCTCACTTCAGAGCACACCTCTGAGATACTTTACTCTTGCTTAGCAAAGAGGCTTGTCATTTCGTTTATGCCAGCGTAGAGAGAGAGAGAGAGAGGGCGAGAGAGAAGATGCCTCCTCCGGTCTTCACTCTGACTGTGCCAAATAAGTGTTGATGTGCAGCTGGGTGAAGCAGGGCTGACAGTGCCCCACCGCTAATCCGGAGTTAGCGTTCGGATGGCTTCTCTCCCAG
>NW_015596712.1:0-378 GCF_001515605.1 Sinocyclocheilus anshuiensis | reverse complement strand
GAGTAGTAGTGTCTACAGAAGTGATGCCAAGGGCAGAGGTTTCTGGAGAAGTGGGCACTGCATTAGTGGTTTCCAGGGTAGTAGTTTCTACAGAAGTGGTGCCAAGGGTAGTATTTTCTACAGAAGTGGCTAACAGGGTTGTAGGTTCTACAGAACTGGTTTCCAGGGTTGTAGTTTCTACAGAAGTGGTGCCAAGGGTGGTAGTTTCTGCAGAAGTGGGTCCTGTAGAAGTGGCTTCCAGAGTAGTAATTTCTACAGAAGTGGTGCCAAAGGTACTACTTTCTGCAAAAGTGGTTCCCAGTGTAGTACTTTCTACAGAAGAGGTGTCAAGGATAGTAGTTTCTGCAGAAGTTGTGCCCGGGGTAGTAGTTTCTGCAG
>NW_015596711.1:0-378 GCF_001515605.1 Sinocyclocheilus anshuiensis | reverse complement strand
CTCTCTCCACTTCGTCTCTCCCTCTGGATGCCTGTTCACCTGTCATATTTTATCTGCTCTATCTTCCTGCAATTTCTTATCCCTTGTTCTGTTCCTCCTCTCTCACTGCTTTTGGAACGTGTCGAGTCATAAACATTCTGCATTTTGGATGGTTGCCTTGTTCTGAACCTGTGGGGAGTAGCATACATGGCTTGCACAGATGTTATGCAATACCAGTGCATATGCAAAAAGCTCAGTGGTAAAATTAGAGTTACGGGTACTGTACAGGGCTGCTAACAATCTGCTCTGTTATGCTTTTCAACACGGATCTCATGGATCTCCAGAGAGACTGTCCCTGTACTTTAATAGCAGCTAATTAACCCAAAGACACTCTTGTAG
>NW_015596710.1:0-378 GCF_001515605.1 Sinocyclocheilus anshuiensis | reverse complement strand
TTGAATGATAGTGTATGAATTAATTTTAATTATAATTATACTTAAAAGTGAAGTGTTTATTTTTTTCATTTGTAAAACACTAATTTTAAATATAAGTTTAATATGGATTGACAACTGTGCATAAGTAATTTGTAGGGTTTGTACTGGAAACCTATATGGAAACTTGAATGTAAGAATTCTGCTTCCTGTGTGCAACCGAATTCCGAATTTCCAATTTAAAAGTCCATCTCAATTCAGCTCTGCTGTGAACATAATAAACACATCCAAGCCAGCCAGTGTTTCCCAAAAGTCCTCTTCCTCTTCATACTAGAGATGAGTTAATGAGCATGAAAGGGTTGATGGGTTCCCTTCAGCCCTGGGTGGTATATCATCCCCCTC
>NW_015596709.1:0-378 GCF_001515605.1 Sinocyclocheilus anshuiensis | reverse complement strand
TTAAGCTTCATTACATTGTCATCTACCTGTGTGCTGCCCTGGAACACAGGACACTGCCTCTACGCTGCCTCTACGGGATCACGCTGCCACTTCCTGCCTGCACCGACATCACCTCCAGAACTCCAGAGGGTGCTGTTTAGAACGTAACGCAAACACCTGACTTTATTCTGGTATGTAATGCCCACTTTTTACAATCCAATAAATTACCAACAGATATAATCAAGTCCCATTCTATGCTTTTCTCATTGAATAACACATTTTAATAAGAAATGGCACATTGTGTTTTATGTTGAGTATATACACTACTGTTCTAAAAATTTCCCCATGCTCACAAAGGCTGCATTTATTTGATCAGAAATACAGTAAAAACAGTAAAAT
>NW_015596708.1:0-378 GCF_001515605.1 Sinocyclocheilus anshuiensis | reverse complement strand
CCTTTTTTTTTTTTTTTACAATTATTTTTCTTTACAGTGTAATATGCACCCTTTATAGGCACAGTGGTGTACCTTTTGAAAGGGTACCATCCCAGTGACAGCTTTTTCTGAGAGTGTATAAGGTTGCTAAATGTAAACAAATATTAGTTATTTCAATTTGAGAATCCAGAAAACATTGCTTAGTTGAAGACAGTGTTTTTGAAAAAAACTGAAAGTAAAAAGGAAACACAGGAGGGACTAACCTTTGTGCAGGAGGTCCCTTTGGGGGCCTTAAGAGCAAAGGTGTCAAGACAGCACGCCTTGTGAGATGCTGTCATATTTTCTGGGATCATTTGTGTAGGGATTTCTTAATACCACAAACCACAGGACTGTGATATG
>NW_015596707.1:0-378 GCF_001515605.1 Sinocyclocheilus anshuiensis | reverse complement strand
GCAGAAGAGAATTCTTTAAAAAACATTACAAATCTTACTGTTCAATAACTTTTGACTGCTAGTGTAAGTTTTCATGTTTGCCACTTTTCCTTTTCCTTCACTATCTTTTTCAACTTATGCATTTATAAAGAGGGTTTCGGCAGGTTTAATGAAGGTAAATTTACGACTTTCCAAGTAAAGAAAATGTAAGGAATAAATTGAAGAGAACTCAATGGAATCTCTAAATGTAAATGTCTACATAATAAATTGTATTTGGAGCACTTAAACATTTAAAAATTCCAACTGATCTACATTACTTTTTAATTAAAATTAATTGTAATAGTTTTAAGAGCTTTGCTCTTAAAGGGTTAGTTCACCCAAAAATGAAAATTAGGCTGT
>NW_015596706.1:0-378 GCF_001515605.1 Sinocyclocheilus anshuiensis | reverse complement strand
GTGGCAAAATTTGAACAGTTATCGAATTTGGTTTTTATTTCTCTCTGGAAGGCCAGACAATACGTTGTTAAATAAATGCCACTTACCTTCTCCAGAGTGTGAATTGCCTTTAACTGTCAGTGGGCTAATAATTCCGTTTCCTCTGTGAGTCATCTATTGGCGTGTGTCTTCAGTCTGAGGAGGCCTTAACGTTGCTGCATTTAATAAGTGGAGCACCTTTAGAGAATTACACACTCTCAGACCGTGAGCGTGTGAAGAAACTTCAGCCATACTGTTTTTGTGAAGACTGCTGCTGTAGCAGATGGCCTCATTAATTTTAACTTGTTGCCTTTTAACGTGTGGTTGTGGCATGCATGAGCGCTTGTTTGTGGATGTGTG
>NW_015596705.1:0-378 GCF_001515605.1 Sinocyclocheilus anshuiensis | reverse complement strand
TCGCGCTTTCACTGTTTTAAACTGCAATGCAGTAGAACACAAAAGCGATCTGTCTGTGAATTCAGCTCTCACATTCGCATCCCAGAGCTTGCGCTACTGGCTGGGAATAAGCCAACGTGCTTTTGATAAAGTCTTTCCCGATATTATTTGTTCTCTTACCTTAAAACACAGCAAGAGGAAAACTGGAAAGCTTTCACCGCAGTCTTACGCGCTCGTGCCAAGCTCTTACAGATTCCTTTACGGTGAACTTGACAAAGAGAAAGCTTTTCAATTCGACTTCTCGGAGCACGTAAATTAGCCACTTATGGAAAGATGGTGAGCAGGATAGAGAAGTAGCAACAAAAGCCTTTAGTAATTCCTCCGGAGTCCGTAGTGGAT
>NW_015596704.1:0-378 GCF_001515605.1 Sinocyclocheilus anshuiensis | reverse complement strand
TTAGAGAAATGCTTAATAAATGCACTGTAACTAAACCCATTAAATATTAGCCAACCAGATTTACTGTAGATTTACTAAAACTAAAAACAATTCAGATGACTAAACTATGACTAAAACTAAATGGCATTTTAGTCAAAAGACTAGGACTAAAACTAAATCAAAATTTGCTTTCAAAATTAACACTGGCGTGTCACTCCCGGCTAATCGAAAATGGGCAAAAAGGCAAAATGTGGGTGGAGCTGGTTGCAGAAACCACACCCACCTAGCGCGATGGTGGTGACAGCGGCGGCAATCCACCTGTCACTCAAAAGGCCACGCCCTTAATTATGCAGCATTTTAAGGCTTAATATAATTTAAACGGATGAGTTATAAAAAAAA
>NW_015596703.1:0-375 GCF_001515605.1 Sinocyclocheilus anshuiensis | reverse complement strand
CACACACACACACACACACACACACACACACACACACAAAACTCACTCTGCAGTCCATCAACAGCTTTTTAATGGATTCTGTTTTAATGGTTAAAAGTCAATTTTAACAACTGAATAATTTAATAACATTTTCACGATGATAGTGCTCTATGAAATCTGTTTTATTACTTTTCCCACTAAATCCATGTTTTAGTTTTTTTTTTCCGGAATTCCATTTTAATGGTTTATAAAATGTGTTTTATTTTCTCTCAAATTCTGTGTTTTCCGTTTAAATTTTTCTGGATTCTGTTTTTGTCACGATCTGCCTACTGTGTTGGAGCGAGGAGACGTGGAGACGTGGGAGAATTTACGAAGGAGTCTTTAATAAACCAAAAC
>NW_015596702.1:0-378 GCF_001515605.1 Sinocyclocheilus anshuiensis | reverse complement strand
TATCAACTTGTGGAAAATGGGCATCCGATGACCCCTTTAAAGTCACAAAATGGGCATATATAATAGAGATGCATGTTACAAAACACTTTACATATATACATATTCAGTGGGATCCAAAAGTCCGAATTCATGTGACAGTCTTGAGAATCAAAGTGAGTTAATAAACAAAGCTTTTTTTAAAAATGGATAATACAGTTTCCACAATATTTCTAAGTCACATCAAATTTGTGACACTGACCATATGACCTCCATTGTAGAAAATATTTCCTTGCTCCTTCCTTTCCAACTCAAGTGCAGCTGCCATTAAAAATTAACACATTCATCTTTTCAATAAAATCAGGGGTGTCCAAACTCGGTCCTGGAGGGCCGGTGTCCTGA
>NW_015596701.1:0-378 GCF_001515605.1 Sinocyclocheilus anshuiensis | reverse complement strand
GTCTCCACAAAGGCAGGAATCTGAAAAACAATCCTTGGCCACAACATGTGATGGGTAACATGTAAAACACCATCTGACTACATTTTAACTATATTATATATTACACTGCTTTTATCTGTTTTCAGAGATTGACCTTGAGTCAATGAGGCCTGCTGTGGCATTCATAGACACTTTCGTGAGAACTTGTTTATTCACTGAGAGTTTGAGTGGATGCGTGACCCTGTCACGTGAAAAAGAATGAGGGATAGAGCAAAAACGTTAAGTGAGAAAAAGACACTGGAGACAAGAGTCACAGTCTGAGAGGGCTTGTGTGAGATACCACAATGAATCACGTCTTTCATGCGCTGGGTATGTAACAGGATCAATCAACAACACACT
>NW_015596700.1:0-378 GCF_001515605.1 Sinocyclocheilus anshuiensis | reverse complement strand
TTGGGTTATGAGTCCGACTCTAACCATTAGGCCACGACTTCCCCCTATAGAGAATAGAGATATTGCGGTGGGGGGGGTGTTAGTTCGTTTGAGTTTTCTTTAGTTTCCTCGCTTTGCTTCGCTTTTAAATACTTTCACTTTCAAATTAGCTGCAATTCTGCGTCAATTCAATTCAAACAACAAAATGCAATGTCAAAATAGAACTTTTATTAACAAAACGAATAACAATACACCATGCTATATGCCTAATATAAAAGAACAAATTACTTCGGCTACACAAAGGTATACAAAACTGAAAATCAGCAAACACTGCAAAACCAAATAAATAAGAAACGTTTATTAGCAAAACGAATAAGAAAGCTTGGAGGCATTGGCATA
>NW_015596699.1:0-378 GCF_001515605.1 Sinocyclocheilus anshuiensis | reverse complement strand
ACTGATGCAAAAGAGATGCGAGGAAAAGAAGAGGGATGATGAGGCCTTGCAGCTCTGTATGCCTAGAAAGGCACAGACTGCACCA
Organism: Sinocyclocheilus anshuiensis; assembly: GCF_001515605.1. Classification (NCBI taxonomy): domain Eukaryota; kingdom Metazoa; phylum Chordata; class Actinopteri; order Cypriniformes; family Cyprinidae; genus Sinocyclocheilus; species Sinocyclocheilus anshuiensis. The sequence goes on along the minus strand of NW_015596699.1, from coordinate 293 downwards.
CCTCCGCCACCTCGGCAGACCTTCGCACAAGTTACGGCCTGCCCAACCCCCAGCTATCGCATTCCTAGACGGCAGAGACCGAACGTGACTCCGCTCAGGGAGAAAGGCATTCGTCTCGCTACTTACATGGACGACTGGCTGGTGACAGCTCGGTCAGAGCAAGAAGAGAGAGAACACACAGTTATGCTTCTGGAACATATACGGAAACTGGGTTTAAAATTAAACATCAAAAAGAGTGTTTTAATTCCCACAGTCTATAACATATCTGGGGCTGTCACTGAACTCGGTGACAT
>NW_015596698.1:0-378 GCF_001515605.1 Sinocyclocheilus anshuiensis | reverse complement strand
AGACTGATCAATATGATGATTGTTTCAATATTGGATGTCTTGATACAGACTGTGAGTCCTAGGTGCTTTCCAGTGGGCAACTACAGGCACTTTCCATTGGACAGCACCAATGAACTTGGGTGAACCAGTGAACTTTGGGTGACTTCCAAGAATATGACAGGGATAGCATAAACACGTTTGATGAAAGGGGTGAAATCAACTGCAGGATTTCACAATTTGAAAATACGCCAGGAGGAGTAACAATAAATTGTAGCAAATCAGTGGAATGAGACCAATGGAAAACCAAACTACAAATTTCTGGTTAAAAAGACTGATAAGAATAAGGTATAAGTATGGATGCCTGGTAAGACAAAGACTCAGATGCAGTGACTGTCATCT
>NW_015596697.1:0-377 GCF_001515605.1 Sinocyclocheilus anshuiensis | reverse complement strand
ATATATATATATATATATATATATATATTAGTTATATCAAAACTCTTTTATTTCAACATTTGAATTATTCGAATATATTTTGGTAGTCTAAATATTTGAAAGGTCTCTGGTGGCCACTGGTGCCTTTTTTCTCCTTCCCCGGCTCTCTCCTGCCTCTGTTTCATACATTATTGAACCGGTGTTGGCATATGTATTGAGCGTACGCAACGTTGGCATGATGTGCCAGCCAACTTGGTAAGGCGCTCTGGTAAAGAGCTCCTCACACCCTGTTCCTTTCCTCCTGTTTCCTCCCATCGCTGCCATCTGATCCCCGCCGGCCTATCAGACCCATGCTGCTGTTATCCTACTGCAGTCATTCTGCTAATTATACCTCATGT
>NW_015596695.1:0-378 GCF_001515605.1 Sinocyclocheilus anshuiensis | reverse complement strand
TTATTTGATCAAAAATACAGTAAAAACAGCAATATTGTGAAATACTTTTACCATTTAAAATAGCTCTTTTCTATTTTAATATATTTTCAAATGTAATTTATTTCTGTGACGGCAATGCTGAATTTTCAGCAGTCCCTTCACAAATCATTCCAATAAGCTGCTTATTTCATGTATAATCTAATAAGGTTAGTTGATGGAAAGTTTAAAAACCACCATTTAGTTGTGTTTTTATTTATTTATGCATGTATGTATGTATTTTTTTTAACAATGTAAAATGATTTACTGTCATTTTTAAGCAGTTCAATACATCCTTGCTGAATAAAAGTATTCATGTATTTAAGAAAACATTATTTTGACCCAAAACTTTCGAAAAGGAGG
>NW_015596694.1:0-378 GCF_001515605.1 Sinocyclocheilus anshuiensis | reverse complement strand
GCGCTAGCGCTTCTAGCTACGCAAACCCTCGTTTGTAGTTCAGATAATTACCAGAAGGGGCACTGTGGTGTGGAAGTTTTTCTTCTATAGCTAGTTGTAAAGCTGCAAGATTAAATCTTAGTAAATAATGTTAAATATTAGTATTGTACTTTTGCAGTTGTACTGTAAAATAAAATTATTATTGTTATTCTTAAGTACTTATTTTTCTATTTTACAGTGAAATGTTATAATAATAAATAATAAATAATCACAATAACAATAACAATAACATTTAAAATAATTGTCTAATTATTTTTAATAAAATAATTTTCTTAAAAAATGATTAATGTTGTTATTCTTAAATACTCAATTTTTCAATTTGCAGTGATATATTACAAT
>NW_015596693.1:0-378 GCF_001515605.1 Sinocyclocheilus anshuiensis | reverse complement strand
AAATACACTGATTCATCCAGTAATGAAACAAAAGTATTTATGAGCAAATCATTGAACCATACATTCAAACTGATTTTTTTTTAAACAATTAATTTACATTAATTGCGAATGTGAAATTACATTGCATCAATAATATTTTGTCAGAGCCTGTAGTAATAGTTCAGAATCATGATCACAGCAAACAAATTGGTGTTTTTCCATTTATTAAGAATTGTGCAGCTCTAAGTTATCGATACGAATGACGCGAAACATTATATTGTGTTAAATTGTTTAGCTGTATCACCCAGCCCTATTTCTTATTATTTCTAGTAGGCATGGAATTTGACCTGCATAGCTCCACAAACACCTACCTTCTTTTTCTTGAGATATTTTCTGTAT
>NW_015596692.1:0-378 GCF_001515605.1 Sinocyclocheilus anshuiensis | reverse complement strand
TGGTGTGCCGTGGGATTTTTTTTACTTATCAAAACTGTGCCGTGGCAGAAAAAAGATTGGGAAACACTGTTTTAGATGATTCCCAAAAGTTACATTTCCCAGAAGACTTTCCCGTAAAATGTGTTTTTGATCCCTAGTGCCCCTCCGTACCCCTGAGTTGAGCCTAACGAGTCGCAGTCCCACCGACATCCTGGTGTCCTGGCAGCCGCTTCCTCCCAAACTCAGCCGTGGACGTGTTTCTGCGTACCGTCTGTGCTACCGTACGGCCACAGACGAGCAGGTAATCTCTGTCGAGCTGCCCGTCCCGAGTGAGAACTGCACCCAGTACCTTCTGCAGGGTCTGCAGCCCGACACCATCTATTTGATCCGAATGTCTGC
>NW_015596691.1:0-378 GCF_001515605.1 Sinocyclocheilus anshuiensis | reverse complement strand
AAGACCCACCTACTTGGCTAGAATTAGAAAAAAAATCTATCAAATCAGATCTATCTCTGGAAACGTACTTATATGATTCAGATCGCAAAGTATTAAAGAAAATGAAAGAAAATGTGACTAATCCAATAGTCTTAAACATGGTAAGGGTGTGGCATGAAACGCAGAGATATTTGAATATTTCATACACAAATTCATTATCTCGTTATTGCCCTATATGGGGAAATACAAAATTTATTCCGGGAAGAACAGATGTAGGCTTTAAATTATGGGCAGAAAAGGGAATTAAAAATATAAAGGATTTATATGTGGAAGATAGATTGATGTCCTTTCAAGAGGTGATTACCAAATTTGATATGTCTAGAAATCAGTTTTTTAGGT
>NW_015596690.1:0-378 GCF_001515605.1 Sinocyclocheilus anshuiensis | reverse complement strand
TTTACGCCTGGAGTGGCACATGGAGATCAAACGGCTGAACTCAAAACCTTCAAGCAAATCCGCTCTCCACATCACCCTGGATGACACAGCCTCATCTCTGCAACATATACTCATCCAGATCCTCCAATTTAGTGGGACAAGGGGAATGTTAACTAGTAAGTTCTCAACCCCATAGCTAAGGCAAATACGGCAATCAGGAGCATCCAAGGCCATGGCTAACAAGCTCCAATCAAAAAAGAAAGAGAGAGTGTGAAGTAAAGGGGGATCTGGAGTTGGGGATTGACCGCCTTCTGCTAAAGCAATCAAGACTTTGTTCAATAAATCTGCATAACGAAATAACGCCATTAGCCTTTCCCCTAAATGTGACACTGCTACAGT
>NW_015596689.1:0-378 GCF_001515605.1 Sinocyclocheilus anshuiensis | reverse complement strand
GATCTGAGGTCAGTACGGGCCAACGGATGACAGCGAGGGACTTGATCTGTTAGGAAACATACCATACGACCACTGCAGCGAAATCTACACGACCAACTCGACAAGTGACGCAACAAGAAACGTGCATGAGCTGTCTGCTTAACATCACTTTTACACACAGAGGCCTACCACAATAGCTGGTGAGTAGACACTATCTCTCAATGCCTACAGCGGCTGAACGAAGGAGATGTCATGAAGCTTGTATTACAGCCCATGTGCCTGACAACGAAGGTACCAGTGTGCTGGAAGACTGGTATTGGCTGTGTGGACATGCCGTATATGCTTCACTACCCAGGCATTGGATGGGTACGTGTGCCATGGTGGAGCTGTATGGAGGAG
>NW_015596688.1:0-378 GCF_001515605.1 Sinocyclocheilus anshuiensis | reverse complement strand
TTCTCCAAATCTGTTCTGATGAAGAAACAAACTCATCTACATTTTAGATGTCCTCCGAGTGAGCAACTACTCAGCAAATTTTCATTTTAGGGTGAACTTTTCCTTTAACAGACATGCGTGTTTAATGCAAGTCAAAAGCTTTCCATTCCAGCACAATACTGTGATTAAATCAGCTTATTGTCATCCAAATGCTTAAGCCGCCTTGGCCACGATACCCTGATCAATAAGTGAGTTTGTAATATGTGTGTGCGTGTGTGTTCTACATCAGATTGCTCGCTGGTTAGAGTAAAGGCTCCTATTATAGCAGCACAGTAGCATCTGTGGTCTAAGCATATTTACAAAAACTTCATTTGTGTCTTCAGTCCTGATTATTTCTGT
>NW_015596687.1:0-378 GCF_001515605.1 Sinocyclocheilus anshuiensis | reverse complement strand
TGTTTTCAGAATTGTGATTTGTTTTGCACTTCTCTGCCACCGTAACATACATACATATACACACACACACACACACACATTTATTTATATATATATATATATATTATGCACTGTTTTGTTAATTTTTTATTTTTTTATAAAAAAAACAGTTCAGAGTAAGCTGGTGAATTGATAATAGGTGAGGGTGTCATGTTTGGCTATAAAAGGAGCATCTCAGTCTCTGTAAGCATATATATGTATGTATGTATATATAGATCCATTCAAAAGTTTGGTATCAGTATGATTTTTTTATGTTTTTGAAAGCACTCTTACTTCTGCTCACCAAGGCTAAATTGTGTGTAGCGTCTGGACCAATCAAACACACAATATATATTTTGT
>NW_015596686.1:0-378 GCF_001515605.1 Sinocyclocheilus anshuiensis | reverse complement strand
AACACACAACTAATTCTTTAACTGGGCAAATAAACCAACTGTAAATGTCTGTTAGCAAAAGCTGGAGACGCTGAAGATGAACGCAAAGATGAGAAAATACTGTAGCAGACAGAGCAAGATCATTGCTCAATGCATGAAATATCGGAAGAAAATCCTAAATACTGAATTGGGGTGGAGTTTATATGAATGTATGTCTGAGGGGAACTGACTGTCTTCATCAAAGTTTGGATGGTATTTTCTTTTGATCTTACCTTCGTATAATGCATATTAATGCAGTGTTTAAAAGCGCAGCTCTGCTTTGTTTACAGCGGTAACAAAGGAAACGCTGTATTTCCGCTGTTCCATAAGCGCCACCTGCTGTCAGAGAGTGAATTTGCA
>NW_015596685.1:0-378 GCF_001515605.1 Sinocyclocheilus anshuiensis | reverse complement strand
TTTAAGAAGCACCCTCAGTGATTTGATTCTGGAGCCGGGCCTGCTTCATAGTCATCATGAGATGGCTCATGACAAAGTACAGATCACCTCCTACAAAAAAAAACAAAAAACCTTGCCCTAGCTGATGGACGAAAAGTGTACCTGGCGCCAGTGAAAGGAGAAACTCCACACCTCCACAGGAACAAACCTTAATCTTCTGATCTTAAAGGGAAAACTGTAATAATCAGAATCAGACAAACCTAGTAGTAAAACATGGTTCCGAATAACATACGTTTTGTCTTGTAACTGAAAAACATCATTAATGTCGATTATTACTAGTAATATTGTAATTATGATGATTAATGTTGATTAAAAGAATATATTCAACGTTTTGTGTGT
>NW_015596684.1:0-378 GCF_001515605.1 Sinocyclocheilus anshuiensis | reverse complement strand
AGAAATTTTCCTCAAAAGCAAAATAAAAGCCTGAAAATATCCCAGCATCTAAAATGCTAACACAGCTGTGGCAGTATTTGCTTTGGAGATGAGAGACGTCATCAGCCTTTACATGTGAAAATGGACTGTCACGCTGTTAAAGAAAATCCCAGGACTGCACTTCTAAAAGCATTCACTGAGCTTGTGAACTGGCCATGAGGACTAACAGGTCTAACACTTATCAGTTTTTTTTTTTAAATATCAACCAAAGTAACAAGGTTAACTGATGGTCATGCTTTTAATGTTGGTTAAACACCTAGAGACCTGCAGGAGCATGGTCCTCGCTCTGCTATATGTATATATACAGTGGGTACAGAAAGTATTCAGACCCCCTTAAAT
>NW_015596683.1:0-378 GCF_001515605.1 Sinocyclocheilus anshuiensis | reverse complement strand
TTTAATGAATGTGGGATATTTTAGCTAACGTTATACAATGTTAGCCGGCTGCTAATTCACGTTAGCCTTGGGGGGAAATAAGAAAACTGAATTTGGCGTTTATTCATTTATCATTGCTCATTGATACATTTTATTTATTTTATATAAGATCGTTTTACACCATAACTAATTATACATGTTTGTAAATATTTAGTTGTTATGGTAAATAAACTCGTAAACAGTTTGGTAACCGGCATATGCATTTTTAGGAAGAAATTACATCGTTAAAGTTAATTATTTTGTATTAATTAGAGTTTACTTTCAGCTATTTCATGAATGAAATATTACGCATGTTTGTGACATATGTGACCCTGGACCACAAAACCAGTCATAAGGGTC
>NW_015596682.1:0-378 GCF_001515605.1 Sinocyclocheilus anshuiensis | reverse complement strand
ATTCAATATTCCATTTCAGTTGGAAATATGTCACTATACTGAAATAAAGTTGGCAGTAACTTCCGGTTCACACAGACTTTAATGTGTACTGCTGAATGCACTGACTAGCATATATGAAATACACTTAACTAAAATACACTTTCTATACTGACTAATGTCATTTTGATTAATATATTTGTATTAATGCATTTTATTAATGTATTTCCAGGTATTGTGATGTATTTATTTATAAATACACATTATTTATTATTTATTTAGTACATTTAAAAAATACATACGGCTATAAAAATGTGTACAAGTGTAATTTTCTTAAAAGAACAGCAGAATATTATTAAAACAATTTTATAAAACGGATAGTTCCGGTCCTTGATTCTGATT
>NW_015596681.1:0-378 GCF_001515605.1 Sinocyclocheilus anshuiensis | reverse complement strand
CCCATGGTTTTAAAATCGTTTAAGATTTGAAAATCGTCTAGTGTGATCCAGGCCTAAGCAGAAGCACACTAACCAAGTAAACAGCTACGCTACGTTCAATATAAAAAAAGAAGAAAAGAAATGTCTGAGACAAATGTCCAATTTGGTCTGTGGAGGAAACATTTGCGCTTATTGATATTTGAGCAGAGAGAAAAATTCAGCAACAGCTGGAGGGTACAAAGAGAAATTAAATTTTATTTTTTGCGTCGAGTTGTGTCCTTTTTTCTGTTATTTAACGAAGTAAACAAAACAGAAAAGTCCCAAAAACAGAAATATCTGATCATCGTCCATATTGCTGTTTACATTACACTTGCGTTACCAAGGCAACGACTGACACAT
>NW_015596680.1:0-378 GCF_001515605.1 Sinocyclocheilus anshuiensis | reverse complement strand
ATCATTCTGTTATTCTGTGTTTGAAACAGGCTTCCATTAATTAGCTATCTAATCTGACCTTCAGTGATATATACATAATGGCTATTACTGCATGAAGCACATGCTTTAGTTTATCTGAGGAAACATTTCTACTGTGTGTTTGTGTCGTCCTTCTCTGCGTCCTTCACACACCCTTGAGCTCCAGCTCATTTCCATATGGAATGCAAACAAGTTCCTGTTTGTCGCTCCGCCCCTTCCCTTCACCATCACACCCACACACAGATGAGCGCGTTTCCTCCAGGCATCATCCAGCACCTTCTCTCCTGTATCCTGGTGCGGATTTTTGCGCCTGCCGATGAGGTTTCAATGAACAGCAAGGTCAGAGACGAGCAATCTATT
>NW_015596679.1:0-378 GCF_001515605.1 Sinocyclocheilus anshuiensis | reverse complement strand
CCTGTGGACCTTTAAGCTCATTTAAAACAATTGTTTTGCAGAGAGAGCACTTCATACATCCATAAGTCTCTGGTTCCTGATTAGATTTCAGCCTCCGCTGCTAATACCTCAGATGCGAATGTTAATGTCTATGCGCTGTATGTTAGCCATGTCCATCTCATCATGCAAAACACTGCCCAGAGGACATTTTTTATTGCTCAGAGGTAGCTGTTTGATAGATCAATAGACTTAATGCAGTTCTAAGTGATGTTTCATGTAAGTGTTTGTCTCAGATGGTTCAACTAAAATTCCCATATATAAAGCCTAGCAACAAATGAGTCAGTCATCAATAGTGAAAATTTCAGTATTCGGTACCAATACCAGTGAAAATCCACGGTT
>NW_015596678.1:0-375 GCF_001515605.1 Sinocyclocheilus anshuiensis | reverse complement strand
ATAGATAGATAGATAGATAGATAGATAGATAGATAGTGCCTATAAAAAGTATTCATACCCCCTTCATTTTTTTTCACGTTTTATGTTGAAGCCTTATGTTAAACTGCTTTGAATTAGTTTTTTCCCACATCAATTTACACTCCATACACCATAATGACAGCAAAAACAGAATTGCCACCACTTCGTAAATTTATTACAAAATAAAAAAAACTGAAATAAGCACATCGCATAAGTATTCATACCCTTAATTCAGTACTTAGCTGAAACACCTTTACAGCCTCAAGTATTTTTGGTATGATACGACAAGCTTTGCACATCAGAATTTGGCAAATACAGTATCTCACAGGAGTACACCCCTCACATTTTTGTAAATAT
>NW_015596677.1:0-378 GCF_001515605.1 Sinocyclocheilus anshuiensis | reverse complement strand
TAATAAAATGAAAATAATCTTAATGTTCCCAAAAATAGTCTCTAATTATTGTAACTGTATGGAAAACAGTGACCAGCACTTAAACAAAAATAAATAAATAAGTAAATAAATAAATGGAAATCAACAGGTTTGAGTAAATGATGACCGAATTTGGTTACACTTTATTTTAAGGTGACATTGTTACAGTGAAATTACACAAATTAATATTATGTAAAATTAACTACAAGTACAGGGTTAAAGTTTGGTTTAGGGTTAGTTACATGTGAGTTTGGATAATTTACAGTTATTATAATAAGTACAATGTAAGAAATAAACCCGTAACATTTTATGTACATTTCTATTAAAGGGGTCCTATTATGCTTTTTCACTTTTTCAACT
>NW_015596676.1:0-378 GCF_001515605.1 Sinocyclocheilus anshuiensis | reverse complement strand
TTTACCCCTAGTTTTGAGTTTGGGAAAGAGCTTCTGTTAATGTTTGGGTTTGTCATGTATTGCAACACATCGTTTTTTGACCATAGTATTGATCTATTTGTTGCATGTGGACACCAAAGCATCCAGTTTTATATGTGTTGAGGATTTGTCCACTGTTTCTGCTAGATTTACTAATAACAGACTGTGATAAATGTGAAAGCATGCACTGCATGTTTTATGGATATTTTCTTTTCATTTTTTTCCTCTTCTTATTGGAATAGTTCGCCCAAAAATGAACATTTTCTGAAACTGTACTCACTCTCAGACCATCCAAGATATAGATGAGTTTGTTAATTCATCAGAACAGATTTGGAGAAATGTAGCATTACATCACTTGCT
>NW_015596675.1:0-378 GCF_001515605.1 Sinocyclocheilus anshuiensis | reverse complement strand
TTTTTTTTTTCAGAACAGTAGCTTACTGGTCTTGTTTCATGTTTGGGTCATTCGTGTTATGCAGCACCTAACCTTCAAATGCTTGAATTGGTGTAAGAATTTTTAATGCATTGCATAAAATTCTCATCACACTCAAAAAAAAAATTACAACTAAATTTAAGATTGTGTTTGCATGTATTTGACAGCCATAAGAAATAGAAAGAGGTACCATAAAAAAAGAGGTTTCTGCAATTTCTGCACTCTAAAAATCATGTCATATTTTATTAACTTTGCACATTTGATTTTATTTAAATATCAAATGCAAATTTCAAATAAATATTCATATTTTATCAAAATGCATTTATTCAAACTGCTTAAAGGGGTCATATGATGCTTTTT
>NW_015596674.1:0-377 GCF_001515605.1 Sinocyclocheilus anshuiensis | reverse complement strand
AAATTCAACTTTGCATCACAGGAATAAATTACATTTTAAAATATTGTGCAAAACGCCACCAATTGGCAGGGCTGTCCTAGACTCCTATCAGACTCCCAACCCAGAGGTTTTGCAGGAACTGCGCTCAGCGAACGACTATGACCTCCGGCCTACAAAGGTAATGGTGCAGGCTCTGGGCAGGGTAGTGTCCACGCTAGTAGTCCAGGAGTGCCACATGTGGCTCAACCTGGCTATGATGCAGGATGCCGAGAAAGTATGCTTTCTTGACGCCCCCATTTCCCAGGTTAGTCTCTTTGGGGACACCATGGAAGAATTTGCGCAGCAGTTCTCCACGTTGAAGCAGCTGACAGTGGCCATCAAACACATCCTGCCTCTGC
>NW_015596673.1:0-378 GCF_001515605.1 Sinocyclocheilus anshuiensis | reverse complement strand
TCCAGTCTATTGTTTTGATGCCTGATTAACCCCTGTGAGAAAATCGTGAGGGCACAGAAGCTGCCCACTTCAGATTTTAATGGATTTGTTTTTACTGAACAAGGCTTAATTCTGGGCCAGTTTGTGCAATAAGTGTGTTTGGATCTGCATAACATTCGGGGCAGCTCCGGAGAGCATTGTTGCACAATGAATGGGAGAACATGGATTGACCTTGGGCTTTTCCTCAGATGTGGTGGTGTGACAATATGGATTCAGAAGGAGGGCTCAATAAATAAGGTGATCTTGAATGTCAGTTCAACCTGAAAGATAACTCAAGACGTTTTAGTTGCTTTCCTGATTTAAAGGTGCAATAGGTGATTGTCTTCAGAAACATTTTTT
>NW_015596672.1:0-378 GCF_001515605.1 Sinocyclocheilus anshuiensis | reverse complement strand
GAAGCCAAAGAGTGTTGGGTGACTGAAAAACCAAGTAGCCATAACCTCACAGAGCCTGGTTTGTTTCCAAGTCTGTGAGTCATAAAAGAGGATACGAGAACAAAGAGACTTATCACCTAGGAAGCAAAATCAAACTCTGATACCTGTTTTGCTTTATAGGAACCCAACAGGTTTGTATTGTACAGGTTTGTATTGTACCTACATGTGAGGTAGCCTACACTGTTAGACATTTCAAAGGGTTTTTACAGTAGCAGACTGTATTTGGTTTACAGTTGCAAACTGTACTTTTTACAGTCAATTACTGTAAAAAATCCAATTCATCAGTATACTACGGTAATTAATTCATTTTAATATATTTCATTAGATTTTATAATTTTT
>NW_015596671.1:0-378 GCF_001515605.1 Sinocyclocheilus anshuiensis | reverse complement strand
GAATATGACGCAGGAGAAGAAAGTTCAACAGCAATAACAAAAATGAAACAAATGTGTGATTTTTGCTTATTAGAATGGTTGAATTGGATCATCGAAAGTCAGCAGCAAAGACACTGGTTAATAAAATAGGATTAAATATATAATTGATATTTGTCATATCTGTCAGTAAAATAAACTAACTCTGATATTTCCTTCTAAAGTAATGCATTACTGTACTAGTTAAAGTAATCTGATTACTTGTAATGCGTTACCACCAACACTGCTAGTGAACACAATTGTGTGTGTGTGTGTGTGCGTCTGTGTGTGTGTGCGTCTGTGTGTGTGCGTCTGTGCGTCTGTGTGTGTGTGTGTGTGTGCACGTCTGTGTGTGCGCGTCTG
>NW_015596670.1:0-378 GCF_001515605.1 Sinocyclocheilus anshuiensis | reverse complement strand
CTGTGATGGCAAAGCTGAATTTTTAGCAGCCATTACTTCAGTTTTCAGTGTCACATGATCCTTCACAAATCATTTGAATATAATATTTTGTGCTCAACATTTTTTTGTTATCATCAATCTTGAAAACTGTGCTGCTTAAAATTTTTGTGCAAACCGTGTTCCTTTTTTTCAGAATGCTTTGATGAATAGAAAGTTCAAAAGAACAGCCTTTATTTGAAACAGTTTTATTTTAGTATTATTGAGATACTATTTTTATGTTTTTTATTAATATTTTAAGATTAATATTTCAGATTTTATTTTATATAATATTTTTCATTTTAGTTAAAGTTTAGTAATTTTGTTGTAATTTTAGTAGTGTGTGTGCGTGTGTGTGTGTGT
>NW_015596669.1:0-378 GCF_001515605.1 Sinocyclocheilus anshuiensis | reverse complement strand
AATATAATTTTACTTGCGTTTTAAAATTTTGGTTTCACGCTTGTTTTTTTGTTTTGTTTTTTATCTGTGACTGCAATACATTTGGTGGGAATCTGATCCCATAGAAACCACTCTATTTAAATGGATTAATTTTGCTATGCTTTTGTCTGCAATTAACTTCTGGAAACGTGAACATTTTTGGTGACTTTCAGTGGAAGGAAATTAAATCTGTCAGATGCTGTATGCTGCTGAGATGGTAACATGTTTTTAGCAGAAATCATTCCAGTTGAGCTTTATTTTATTTTCCTGACTAGAAAACCAAGCCAACTCTTGCCTCCCGCCCAGCAAACACAAAACGTTCCCCTAACGTTAGTTTTTGGTTCCCGTTTGGTTATTTTT
>NW_015596668.1:0-378 GCF_001515605.1 Sinocyclocheilus anshuiensis | reverse complement strand
CCTTTCTAGTGGAGAGAGCAGAAAGAGGAGAATCAACAGCCTTTCCAAATTATCACAAGAGAGAGAACGAGAAACGAGGGAAATAAAGACGCACACAGAGAGGGGGGAACTTTTGGGCTACTTTTAGAATTTCTCAGTGAGCTTTGAACTTATTTCTCGAGCATGAATTCTTAATGCTGCTAATTTGAACACGAACAAACATGTTTTTTTACATGACTAATTCATAAAGGGTCTCACTGGGTATTGTAGTAGCATTTTTTTGTTGTTCTAGCAATGATTTGCCAGTCACAGGCGTATTTTTGATTTTGCTGTGAATTCGATTCATTATGGATTACACAAACAATTTATTCTGACGATGATGAAAATGTTAGTTAACAA
>NW_015596667.1:0-377 GCF_001515605.1 Sinocyclocheilus anshuiensis | reverse complement strand
AACCATCAACTTTTAACCATTAAAACCATTAAAAATGGTTTTCTGGGTAGGGCTGCACCAGCCGTTCGTAAGTTACTTAAACTGGAATGTAAAGTCCACACTAGAGGCTTAGTAACTACTTGCTAGTTTGTAATTAAATTTGTACTTACTTCGGTTGCACCACTTGTTCTTAAGGCAGAACGTTGTAAGTAGGTTGTAAGCTATCCATAAGGTAATGCGTAGTCGCATAGAATGACATACATTTTTCTTACCCAATCAGAAGCCTTTAAATTTTTAGACTGAACTGCACGTAAACTGAACCTGAAAAAAGACGTTAACATCTAATGTCACATTTAACATTTACATTTAATCATTTAGCAGACGCTTTTATCCAAAGC
>NW_015596666.1:0-378 GCF_001515605.1 Sinocyclocheilus anshuiensis | reverse complement strand
TGTCATAATCATCGCATTCACGAATGCTAACTGTAAAGTAAAAATGACAGACAATACAATTACAATAAAAATGACTTTACTACTAGCACTTTGACTAAGGGTGCTCGACCGATACAGCTCCCCATTGGAGCACACGTAAGTTTGACTTGATTTTTCTCATTTGGCTGCCTTACAATTTTTATTTTGACAAAGAGCAAAGAATCTAATTAAATCGTTAACAAAAACTTACTGGAGGTCATTTTACGCTTCACCAAGGTGAACGTCATCCAGTCATCCTGAGGGGAGTGCCGATTGAGGAAAGCTGCCTTTTCCCCTTTTTTTGGCCATCTAATTATTTTTTTTTCAGCATCAATCCAGTTGTCTGGCGCAGTTCCCTCC
>NW_015596665.1:0-377 GCF_001515605.1 Sinocyclocheilus anshuiensis | reverse complement strand
TGGTATGTTAGTGTTTTTGGGGGTTACCATTGTGGTGAAGTGTAGTGCATGTGCTTGGGTTGAGGACCTGCTAACATGAATCAAAGATGTTTTAATAATAAAAAACAACTACTTTGGGCATTCCATGAATGTAACAAAACCATCTCATGGCTATGCCTAACAAGTTGGCTAATACCTAAAGTTAAGTAAATCCTATCTTTTTTTTCTTTTTTTTTGAGTGTAGAAGGATGTCTGCCTAATAATTTATGTTCCAGTTAAATGTTTTAGTTTGAGTTCAACAAACATAAAAAAACACTTAATCAATGTATCAATTTCATTTAAACTATATTTGACAGACATTCTTCAGATTTTGGTAGCCCAAAATTAATTTAAGTAGC
>NW_015596664.1:0-377 GCF_001515605.1 Sinocyclocheilus anshuiensis | reverse complement strand
TTTTCCACGACATTCTAATTTATTGAGATGCACCTGTATTATACTTGTGTATTCTAGATATTTATTCCTTTTTGTTATTTGAAATACTTTGTAAGCACTACGTCTGTGGTCGCCCTTGTGTTCAGCCGGAGAGAACAGGATCACAACAGAACGGGATACAGAAGAACAGTATTTCCTTCGATCTCTTCGTTCCCTCATGACGATTCTTTGTTTCTGTATTGAGGAGTCAGGATCCCGCAGAAAGCAAGGGAAGTTCCTGGGCCCACTCTCTTCCCCCGCCCCGCAGGCATTTTCTAAACAGGTGCGCTCACCTGCCAAGCGTCTCTGCGAAATCAGCTGTCATACCTGTGTCAAAACCAGAGTTCAGGGAATAATCG
>NW_015596663.1:0-377 GCF_001515605.1 Sinocyclocheilus anshuiensis | reverse complement strand
TAGTTTTCCCCAGTCTGTTTAATTAGTCATTCTGTTCACCTGTTGATTGATTATCTCATTAGTTCCCTTTGTTTGGTCTTTGCTTATAAACCCTCAGTTCTCCTTTAGTCTTGGTCTGTTCTCGTTTATACTTTGTTGTTTTATGAGTTTCCTGTGGATTTATCTATTAAAGATTGTTATTGTTAAATCTTCTTCGTCGTGTGCTTCACTAACAACAACCAACCATGACAGTCTTCATGCAGGGCAATATATTGTTTCCATTTTTGTACATTTTTAATTATGATATGGATTGATAGATATTTTTAAATATATTTTTTTAAATAATAAAAAAAATGTAATATTTAGTGTAGTAGTTGTAGCGCTATGCTAAAATAACA
>NW_015596662.1:0-377 GCF_001515605.1 Sinocyclocheilus anshuiensis | reverse complement strand
TGTTTTGCTGGGTTGTTGTAACATCAGTGTGCAGAATGACAGAATCTCCCTCCATCACGGACACTCTTCTTGTATCAACACCGAAAAAACCTGAAGAAGAAATTAACAGTTAATTATAAGCTGAACAAAAATAAACCATGGTCTGTCTGAATACTCAGTTCTGATTGGCTGGAACGTGTGCGTTCAAACCACTGAACGCAGCGATAGCTCCAGTCAGTTTCATCTCCGTTATAAATGGGAACAACAGATTTTGTGTGAAAATAAATTATACAAGTAGTTTATTTTGTTTAAAAATCTTAGAAATGTATGAGGTGGCAAGGGGGGCTTTTACCCCCCACACACGGGGTAAAAGGCTCACCAGCATGGGGCAAAAGGCA